>NC_044035.1:218967696-219267696 GCF_901765095.1 Microcaecilia unicolor
GCTCTCAAAAAATATGCCAAATCCAACTGCAAACTAGACGCATGCCCAAACAGCCTCATGAAATCAGCCCCTCAACAATTCACAACTGACCTAACGAATCATGTAAATTACATGCTACAAAATGGACTCTTCCCAAAAGAAAAAGGAAAAATCTTACTCACCCCAATTCCAAAAGATACAAAGAAAAACCTGAGCGAAATTACCAACTACAGACCAGTAGCATCCATACCACTAATAACCAAGATAACCGAAGGGATGGTAACCAAACAACTCACAAACTATCTAAACAAACACTCAATACTACATGATGCCCAATCCGGATTCCGGTCGAACCATAGCACAGAAACAGTACTAGTCACCCTTATGAACAAATTTAAGCAAATAATAGCAACCGGGAACAATATACTCCTCCTACAATTTGACATGTCAAGCGCCTTTGACATGGTCGACCATGAAATCCTACTACACATACTTGAATACTTCGGCATTGGAGGAAATGTCCTAAGCTGGTTCAAGGGGTTCCTAACCCTGCGCTCGTATCAAGTTACATCACACTCAACCACGTCCAAGGCATGGATACCGGAATGTGGAGTTCCACAAGGATCACCCCTCTCACCAACTATTTTCAACCTAATGATGATCCCCCTAGCAAAACTCCTATCAAACCATAACCTCAATCCACATATATACGCTGATGATGTGACAATATATATCCCCTTCAAACATGACATCAAAGAAATCTCCAACGAAATCAATCAAAGCCTACACATCATGAACACATGGGCAGACACATTCCGTCTGAAATTAAATGCAGAAAAAACTCAATGCCTGGTACTCACCTCCCAACACAACACCAACGAATTCAACGCGATAAACACACCAAACCTAAACCTTCCAATCTCAGAAACGCTAAAAATCCTTGGAGTCACTATCGACCGCCACATAACACTGGAAACCCACGCAAACAACACAACTAAGAAGATGTTCTACTGCATGTGGAAACTGAAAAGGATAAGACCACTCTTCCCAAGATTCGTCTTTCGTAACCTAGTGCAATCCCTCGTCCTCAGCCATCTGGATTACTGCAACTCATTATACGCAGGCGGCAAAGAGCAAACACTAAGGAAACTCCAAACAGCCCAGAACACAGCAGCCAGACTCATCTTCGGAAAACCAAAATATGAAAGGGCAACACCACTACGAGAGAAACTACACTGGCTTCCACTGAAGGAACGCATCACCTTCAAGGTATGCACACTAGTCCACAAGATCATCTACGGCGAAGCCCCAGCCTACATGTCCGAGTTGATTGACCTACCACCCAGAAATGCTAGGAGATCTTCCCGAACATACCTCAACCTCCATTTCCCTACTTTCAAGGGCGTGAAATACAAGACGCTACACGCGTCAACCTTTTCTCACACGAGCACGCAGCTTTGGAACTCACTGCCATGCAACTTAAGAGCGATCCACGAACAAGCATCCTTCCGCAGATTACTGAAGACCCACTTGTTTGAGTCAATCTACGGAAAAAACCAAAACACATAGAGTCTACACTCACTTACATCAATGCATCACACATCCACTCAAGATCTCTCATTCCCCCCAATTCCACATTACTCATACATACACTTACAGGAATAGGTAAACCATGTGCCTAAATGTCTTAACACTACCATTAAACTTCCTATTATCTCCTCCCAAAGTCTCCCTGTTGATGTCCCATTGTGATATTCCTAATGATAATTTGATTATCTCGCATAACTTGTACAATGTAACCCATAACCAAATTGTATCAACTGTATTCTCTGTATTCATATCTTATTGTAAGCCACACTGAGCCCGCAAAGAGGTGGGAAAATGTGGGATACAAATGCAAACAATAAAATAAATAAAATAAATATGGTAAACTGGTAATGGGTGGTGACTTCAACTCTTGCTTTGACCCATCTCTGGATAAGTCAGGGGTAGTGTCAGGGTCTGATGTTACAAACTCTAAGGCGCTTGTTGAGTTGGCCCGGGCCTTGGCCATCTCTGACGTGGGGCGATTACATCACCCTAGGGTATGGGATTATTCTTTCTATTCTCACCCACATGATTCTTATTCTCGAATAGATTATTTGTTGTTGGATGTTCAGTTGATCCAGGGGGGTTGTCTTTCAGATATTGGCCCATGACTATTTCGGATCACTCCCCGGCTTGGGTTCAGTTGCCATCTTTATGTGAGGAAGACACAGATAGTAGGTGGACTTTGAATGTGTCCTTGTTGAAGATTGTAGCAAAGTATCGAACCATTTTGAGGGAATATCTCAACTTTAATTTAAATTCGGGCCCCTCTTTGGGGTTTGTCTGGGACGATTTAAAGGCCGTGACGCGGGGGGTCTTTTTAAAGGTGGCCAGCTCGCGGGCTAGGGCGAGAAGGCAGGAAGTGTCGGACTGTATTTTGCAAATATCTCAGTTAGCGGTCATTCATAAGTCCTCTCCCTCCCTTAATGTCATGAGGAGGATCCACTCTCTCCGGTTAAGATTAGATAATATCTATTCAGATCAGCTACTCTTTATCCAGAAGCAACAAAAACAGCTTCATTATTTCAAATCATAATAAACCTGGTCGTTCTTTGGCCCTTAAATTGAGACAGCAACGATTTGAGCGCACTATTTTGAGGATTGGGGATGGGAATTCTGAGATGCTGACTAAGTCTTCCTTGATTCGACAGCGCTTTCAGTCCTTCTATCAGTCATTATATTCTGCTGATTCTAAGATTCGGCCAGAGGCCATCGAGACCTTCTTGGCAGCTCAGAATCTTCCTTCCCTGTCAGCGGAACAAAGTAGTTTCTTAGATGGCATTATTAAGGTGGAGGAAGTTGCTAAAGTTCTAAAGGAGCTACCTTCCGGGAAGGCTCCTGGTTTGGATGGATTACCAAACGATTTTTATCGGGCCTTTAGAGGGGAGCTTGCCCCTCTTTTGGTTGAAATTCTTAATGTTATACAGGGAGGACAGGCTCTACCTATCTCCATGATGGAGGCCTGGACAGCAGTGATTCCGATGCCTGGGAAGGATAGAACTGAGTGTGCTTCATACTGTCCTATATCCACCCTTAATTCCAATGTCAAAATCTTAGCTAAGGTCCTTGCGAATCGGTTAGCAAAGGTACTTCCAAAACTAATCCACTCTGATCAGGTAGGGTTTGTCCCTCAGACGCAGGCCAAGGACAATGTTCGCATTATGATTAGTGTGTTACACGTAGCTAAAAAAATCTAATGTTCCTTTGTGTCTCTTGGGGTTAGATGCTGAAAAAATGTTTGACCGTGTTCACTGGCCTTTTATGATTGGTGTTATGGAGCGTTTGGGATTTGGAATGGAATTTAGGGGGTGGACTCAAGACTCTCTACAATTCCCCGAGAGCTTGCGTTTGAATAAATGGGGGCAATTCTCCTATGCTCCCTTTGTCTAGGGGTACTCGCCAAGGTTGTCCTCTTTCACCCATGCTCTTTGCTTTAGTTATGGAACCTCTTGCTATTCGCTCTAATGTCAATATTTCAGGTGTTGAGGTTGGAGACCAGGAATACAAGTTGGCAATGCTTGCCGACGATATTTTACTTTCCTTAACTAAACTGCTACTTTCTATGCCTAACTTAATCCAGCTCTTAGATCAATATTCTTCAGTCTCCGGATTTAAGCTTAATATGACTACATCAGAGGCTATGGCCATTGGTGTTCCTGGTCCGATTTTAATGTCCTTACAACAGGCTTTTTCATTTCGATGGGTTACCCGGGGCATTAGGTACCTGGGGATTACTCTAAGAATTTTTCTGAATTATTTTCGGCTAATTACCTTCCCCTTTTGTGGGAACTGTACAAAGACTTGGAGGTCTGGGGTTCCCTTGAGCTATCCTGGTTCTGCAGGATTGCTACTTTGAAAATGAATGTCATTCCCCACTTGCTGTATGTTTTTCAGGCTCTTCCTCTTCGCCTGTCATGTGATTTTCTTTCGGGTCTCCAGAATCGCTTGTTTTGCTTTATATGGTCCAATAAGTGGCCACGGCTTTCTAAAAATGTGCTCCATCGGGACCATAAAGAGGGTGGTCTGGGGGTACCGAATGTATTTTGTTATTACAAAGCAGTTCAGGCTAGGGCTGCTATTGAATGTTTCCACGCGAGTCTCCAGAAAAGGTGGATTGGTCTGGAACAGGTTTCTGCTGAAGTGTGCCCCTTGCGTTCATCTATGTGGCTTCCTCGGAGATATCGTTCCTTTAGCAGTGATGTTTGCCCTTCGATACTTACCACTTTTTACTATTGGGACAGTTTATTTGCCAAGTCTAATTTGGTTCTCTCGAAATTTACGCCGTTAACATATAAGCCCCTTTTTCCACCTGGTCTTGACCCGGGGCCTTTTTCAGATTGGTTTTCTAGGGAATTGGAGACGTGGGGTCAATTTTTTGACGAGGGTGTATTTATTTCATTTGATACTCTGGTTGAAACATATGCTCTCTCGCCCAGGGAATTTTATGCTTATACACAAGTGAAGCACTTTCTTTCTTCAGCTGCCATTACTACTACTACTTAACATTTCTAGAGTGCTACTAGGGTTACGCAGCGCTGTACAATCCAACAAAGAGAGACAGTCCCTGCTCAAAGAGCTTACAATCTAATAGACAAGTGAACGGTCGGTCCGATAGGGGCAGTCAAATTGGGGCAGTCTAGATTCACTGAACGGTAAGGGTTAGGTGCCGAACGCAGCATTGAAGGGGTGGGCTTTAAGCAAAGACTTGAAGACAGGCAGGGAGGGGGCTTGGCGTAAGGGCTCAGGAAGATTGTTCCAAGCATAGGGTGAGACGAGGCAGAATGAGCGGAGCCTGGAGTTGGCGGTGGTGGAGAAGGGTACTGAGAGGAGGGATTTATCCTGTGAACGGAGGTTACGGGCGGGAATGTAAGGGGAGATGAGGGTAGAAAGATAGTGAGGGGCAGCAGACTGAGTGCATTTGTAGGTAAGAAGGAGAAGTTTGAATTGAATGCGGTATCTGATCGGAAGCCAGTGAAGTGACCTGAGGAGAGGGGTGATATGAGTATATCGGTTCTGGCGGAATATGAGACGTGCAGCAGAGTTCTGAACAGATTGAAGGGGGGATAGATGGCTAAGTGGGAGGCCGGTGAGGAGTAAGTTGCAGTAGTCCAGGCGAGAGGTAATGAGATAAGGTGACAAGAGAGGCTTCTTTTCTGGAGGACTTGTGTGAAGACTCTGGGGGAACGCGGGGTCTTATCACATGCCTATATAATTATCAGCGTAGACTGGTGAAGCCTCCTGTTGAGCATCGTTTGCTTTGGCGTCGGGAGCTGGGCGTGACAATGGATGAGGATGAATGGAATTCTATGGAACATGCCTTATCTAGAATTTCTATTTCAGTCCCTTTTAAAGAGAACGCTGTAAAAGTATTATATAGGTGGTACTTGACGCCAGCATGCCTGCACCACATGTTTCCAAAGACATCTCCATTGTGTTGGAGGGAATGTGGGCAACTGGGTACCATGGGTCATTCTTGGTGCTCATGTGTTAAGGTTCATGCTTTCTGGAAAGCTATTCAATACAGACTTCAGAAGTGGCTCTCTAAACCTATCAAATGGTCCCCTGAATTTTTTTCTTTTTCCAAAAAAACCACCTGGGCTTACTACATCTCAGTCACTGCTGGTTAGGCATGCAATGTCGGCTGCGAGGGTCACTCTGGCTGCTCCCTGGAAGTCTCCTTAAGTTCCTTCATTGGTATGTTTCAACGTTTTTATTATATTAACATAATGGCAGACCGTTATACATATACCAAAATTAGTACATATACATCTCAGTCAATTAAGTATGACATCAACAATATTTTGTAATAATTCCCCCCCCCCCCATCCCTCCCTTCCGATAAGCTGACATACTATTGTAAGATTGTTGACAGAAGAAAAAAAAAATCATTTACATAATAAAGTAAAATAATATCATCCTCCACTGCCTTATGTTTTTCATTTGTTACCCTTTGATCTCAGCTGTATGATATACCCCATATTACAACTTGGTCAAAAGACCCCCCTCCCCCCCTATTAACCTATAGATGAGTCTTCTGTTACCACAATTGATACCCAAAAAATATTACAGAGTATTAAGAATTCGACTTCTCCCTCTATGAGTCATCCCGTCCAAATAACACCCCCAAATTTTTAGAAAGCGCATTTTTTGCTTGTATGTTCCTTTTGCCTCTCTCGCTTCCCAAGTAAGTGTTCCTTCATTGGTAAAGTGGTTAAATAAACTATGGTACATTTGCGAAATGGAGAGATTGTGGGCAACACGTTATAAAACTTTGTCTAAATGGGAGGCCATCTGGGAACCTTTTGTGTCACATTGCTTGTGTTGAGAGCCTGTGGCTGGAGGGGAGAGGAGACGGGGGAGGGGGGGAACCTTGGTATAAATTCTTGAAGTAATGTGTTTGTGAACTTTATTGTCTGAGAAAACAATTTACTATCTTTCTGTCTTTGAGGCTCGCTCAAAGTCCCTGGGAGGGGATTTTACACTTGTGTTTTATTTGCCATTGAGATGTATTTGCACTTGCACTGTTTCTCAAAATTAAATAAAGACTTCTATAAATTAAAAAAAAAAAATTGAGGAAAATAGTAAAAAAAAAAAAATTAGAGGCGCAGCTGCAAAGGTTAAGACTTCATATCAGGCATAGATGTTATTCAAAAATACCATCCTGGAAGCACAGGCCAGATATATTCCACATATTAAAAAAAGAGAGAAGGAAAGACAACCGACAGCCAGTATAGTTAAAAAGTGAGGTGAAGGTAGGGTTACCATTCGTCCGGATTTCCCCAGACATGTCCTCTTTTTGAGGGCATGTCCGGGGCGTCCGGCGGATTTTGCCCGCACCCACGTTTGTCCGGATTTCTGGACAAACGTGGGCGCGGGTGCGGGCAGGCGCGTGCGTGCGGTGGGCGGGCGATCGGCGCCGTGGGTCTGGTCTCCTGTCCCCTCCCCTTCCTTACCATGTTCCCTGGTGGTCTAGTGACGTCTTCGGGGCAGGAAAGAGCCCCCTCTTTCCTGCCCGGAGCGCTGCCTCCCCTATCATCCTTCTCGGTCTGGCTGGGGATTCAAAATGGCCGCCGAGAGTTGAACTCTCGAGAGGCTGCTTCAACTCTCGGTGGCCATTTTGAATCCCCAGCCAGACCGAGGAGGATGCAGCAGGCAAGGGCAGGCAGCGCTCCAGGCAGGAAAGAGGGGGCTCTTTCCTGCCCCGAAAAGAAGACGCTACTAGACCACCAGGGCTAGATAGTAAGTGAGGTGGGGATATGTGACGGGGGGGGGGGGGGGGGGGGGGGGAGGGGACTATGTGACGGGGGGGCGGGGAATAGGGGCGGAACGAGGACCCAAAGGGGGCGTGGCAGGGGCGGGACATGAGGCGTGGCGGGGGCGTGACATGTGTCCTCTTTTTCAGAGGACACAAAATGGTAACCCTAGGTGAAGGAGGCTATTAGAGCTAAAAGAACATCCTATAGAAAATGGAAGAAGTATCTGATTGAAGGTAATAGGAAACAATATAGGAATGGCAAGTCAAATGCAAAGAACCGATAAAGAAAGCAAAGAAAGACTTTATAAAGAAGCTTATCTTGGAAGCAAAAAGACATCATAATCAAGAAGCCGATAAAAGAATCAGTGGACCTGTGGGGAGTAGACCCTCTGTGTGTGCAGTGTTTCACAGACCTTTACCATAAAGTTATCCACACACTGGTTTTGTGATACAAGCAATCTGCTATGAACTCTGTCCTGAAAAACTACAGCTTTGCTTTATACAAGAAAACATGCCCAACACAGCTGTTTGGCATCTCAAAATAACCTCTGGAAGTGACTGAAGAAAGCATTTGAGTGAGATGTGCAGGAATTTCAAAGAAATGAATAAGTGATGTCAAATACATTCTTGCATTTAGCGTATCTTGAGAAATCAGACTTAGCCCAATCACAGATCAAGATGTTACTGTGATTTAAAGGTCACCACTGATAAGACAGAGGATAAAAGATGCAATCAGGGAGAGGCACGGGAAACTGGAAGCTGAAGAAATCTCGGGAATCACTTAAGGATCACTCAAGACTGCTATCCTGAATACTGAGAATATCACTAAATTACAAGGACCCCTTCCCTGACAAGCCAGCTGCCTAGAAGATCATATACTTACTTTGCTAAAGGACTGGGAAACATCTGGGGTTGTAAGAAACTGGTGATTACAGCAGAGAGTGTGTGCTGATCCAACTGATTACATTTATCTACTATTTTCTATATCTGAATAGGAATTTTCTTTTATTCTGTGTCACACTGTAAACACTAAGATGTAAACTTTTAAATCCTAGTTATTTGTTTCCATTTAGTTTATATTTTCTTCTTGAAAATAATTTTTTTTGTTATGATCAGTTACGTGTGTTTTTGTAGTTTATTGGTATATTTATCTATATCTATATATATATATATATCTAGAGGGTTAGAGAACAAGGTCAGCTAAATAGAACGCGTGGTTTTATTATTCTCCCAGAGTGCAAAACAATTATTTTACACAAGTCTCTATCCTACTACCCACCTAGTGGCGATTACTGGTTTTACCCTCACAGACTGCAAGATGATCAAGGGGCAAAAGGGGCACTCAGGAGGACAAGACCATAGAGGAGAGAGAATAAATGAAGGACAAGGCCATAGAGGAGAGAGACTAAATGAATTCTTTGTTTCAGTCTTTACTAGGGAAGATGTGAGGGCGATGCATGTGCCAGAAATGGTATTTAATGGTGATAAGTCAGACGAACAAACAAATCTCTGTAAACCTCGAAAGCGTAATGAGACAATTTGACAAACTAAAGAGTAGCAAATCACCTGGACCAAATGGTATGCATCCCAGAGTGCTGCTAGAACTATAAAATGAAATTGCACATCTATTTCTAATTTATATTTACAATTAAGCACAATACCAGAAGATTGGAGGGTGGCCAATCTAACACTAAGGGGGGGGGGGGGGGGGTCTTTTGCTAAGGTGCACTAAAACTCAGCTGGTGCTAAATGCTGAGACACCCATGGGTGTCTTAGCGTTTAGTGCAAGCTAAAAATGCTAGTGCACCTTTAGTAAAAGGCCCCCTAATTTTATAAAAAGTTTCCAGAGCTGACCGCGGAAATTATAGATCAGTGAGCCTGATGTTGGCACGAGGCAAAATGGTAGACACTACTATAACTAACAAAATTACTGAATATGTATACATAGGCATAGATTAATGGGACAAAGTCAACAAGGATTCAGCCAAAGAAAATCTTGCCTCATCATCAATCTGCTATATTTCTTTGAAGGGGTGAATAGACATGAGGATAAAGGTGAGCCAGTTCCTATTGTGGATTAAGAACTTGTTAAACAATAGACAACAAAAAGTACGATTAACTGGTCAATATTCTCAATGGAGAAGGGTAAATAGTGGGGTTCCCCAGAGATCTGTGCTAGGATTGCTGCTTTTTAACAAATGTATAAATGATCTGGAAATAGGAATAATGAGTGAGGTGATCAAATTTGCCAATGTCATAAAGTTATTCAGAGCAGTTAAAAATCACAAGAGGATTGTGAAAAATTGAAAGAGGACCATACGAGACTGGGCATCCAAATGGCAGATGACATTTAACGTGAGCAACTGCTAAGTGATTGATATACATAGGGAAGAGAAACCAAACTATAGCCATATGATGCAAGGTTCCACATTTGGAGTCACTGCCCAGGAAAAGGATTTAAATGTTATCGTTGATGACTGAAACCCTCTGCTCAGTGTGCAGCAGCGACTAAAAATGCACACAGATTGTTAGGAATTATTTGGAAAGGGATGGAGAACAAAACAAAAATTATTATAATGCTTTTACACCACTCCGTGGTGCAACCGAACCTCAAATATTATGTGAATTTCTGGTTACTACAGCTCAAGATATAGCAGAATAAAAAAAAAGTACAGAGAAGCGTGACCAAAATGATGAAAGGCCTGATGACAGGGGCGTAGCTACGGGTGGGCCTGGGTGGGCCCAGGCCCACCCAATTTCAGCTCTGGCCCGCCCACTCCCATTGCTCCCATTGCCGGCCACCGCTGCTTTTCCTGTTGAGCAGCAGGGCCGGCGCTACAAAAAGAAGAAGCGCTCAGCTGACTGAGCTGAGCGCCGCCGCCAACGTTAACGAGAAAAAATGTAAAAAAAAAAAAAGCGCGGCACCGTAGGCAGCCTCGAAGCATTGGCTGCTGGCTCTGCAGGCTCCTCCCGTCTCTTACGTCACTGCCCCTGGAGCGAAGCAGGGGCAGTGACGTAAGAGACGGGAGGAGCCTGCAGAGCCAGCAGCCAATGCTTCGAGGCTGCCTGCGGTGCCGCGCTTTTTTTTTTTAACATTTTCTCGTCTTTAGCGTTGGTGGCGGCGCTCAACTCAATCAGCTGAGCGCTTCTTCTTTTTGTAGCTGGGGCTGGCGGGCCTGAATCGGGTGGGCCTGAATCGGATGGCAGGATGGGGACTGGGGAGAAAGAGGGAAAACAGACGGGAGGATGGCAGAGAAAGAGGGAAAGGGATGGAAAGATGGCAGAGAAAGAGGGAAAACGGATGGAAGGATGGCAGAGAAAGAGGGAAAATGGATGGAAGGATGACAGAGAAAGAGGGAAAATGGATGGAAGGATGGCAGAGAAAGAGGGAAAATGGATGGAAGGATGACAGAGAAAGAGGGAAAATGGATGGAAGGATGGCAGAGAAAGAGGGAAAACGGATGGAAGTATGGCAGAGAAAGAGGGAAAACGGATAGGAAGAGAGACACTGGATGGAAGGATGGGGAGAGAAAGAGGGGAGATGGATGAAAGGATGCAGAGAGAAAGGGGTGAGACTGGAAGGATGTGGAGAGAGAAGGGACACTGAACAGAAAAGGGTAGAGAGATAGACACTGGTTAGAAGGAGGGAGAGAGAGACAGATGGAAGGATCAGGAGAGAGGGTAGATGGGTGGAAGGATGGGGAGAGAAAGAGGGAAGACGCTGGAAGGGTAGGGAGAAAGAGGTGACACTGGATGGAAGGATGCAGAAAGAAAGAGGGGAGACTACTGGAAGGATGGGGAGAGAAAGAAGAGAGCTGCTGGATGGAAAAGGAGAGTAGTGAAAGACTGGAGAATAACAGGAAGGGGCATGGGGAGAACAAGGGTGAGAAAAAGATGAAAAGCCATAAGTAGATGAAGGAAATTAAAGAATGGATAGTAAGAATGAATTAAATCTGGACAGAGAGAGGCAGAAAAATATTGAAGAAAGCAAAGAAAAAGGAGAGAAAAATGACAAATGGCCAGGAAACCGTGGCAGAAGAGTTAAGCGAAAACGAAGAAAAGCAGAATCTAGAGACTGGGAGCAACACAATGAGAAAAAGTAAATGGCCATACAACAAAGGTAAAGAAAATAATTGTATTTTTAATTTAGGATAAAGTAATATGGTGTTAATAAAGTTTCAGAGACCAATACTTCCTTCCTTAGGTCAGGAGAGGATACCGTAACAGCATTATACTGACCTGAGGCAGGAGGTTTTGGCCTCTGAAAGCTCACTGAAAAGGATGTTAGGCTATTAAATAAATTGTCTGAAATCTGATGCACTGAAAAGCAGCACTTTACCCTGTGTGACAAATGTATCTGAGTGTGACTACATTTTGCTGGGGGAGGGGGGGTAGAGAGAAAATTTTGTGCCCACCCACTTTGGGTTCAGGCCCACCCAAAATTGGCAGTCTGGCTACGCCACTGCCTGATGACCTTCCCATCTGTATCAGTATGGTGATGCTTATATATGCTGCTTCTCCATCCTTCATAGATACTCAGAAAATGTACCTTCTCTAGGCTTTCTCCTGTAGAGGGACTGCAGCTGGTCAGGTCATAGCACTGCATTTCTCTTCCCTCTTCATACTTCCATAGCCTCAATGTTGAGTCCTGCACATTAAACAGGCAAAGAAAGATGGATAAATAAGTTTTGCCACACTTCCAAGACTCTCCTGGCTTACCAAAATAAGATAAACCATAAAGTTTTGATGTCTGGAAGTCCAAAGATAGTATTTTGCATCTGTCCCTTAATTCTTGAAAAAATTAACAGGTTCTCCTTAGAAGACATGAGAGGATTACTGGTGGTCCTAAATATGTATACACTAGATGACAGTAAAGACAGAGGGAATATACTACAGACTTTTAAATACTTGAAAGGAATTATTAACAAGCAAGCCAGTTCCAAATTAGGAGAAGCCCTATAAGTAGAGGGCATAATATGAAACTACAGGGAACATCAAAGGCAACATCTAGAAATATTTTTTCATAGGAAGGGTAGTCAATTTTTGGAATGCTCTCCCCAAAGAAAAATCTATTACAACTGAGCAAACAGACTAAACAGTACAGCTCCACATATCCAGGAAATACAAGTTGCATTATCTCTAGAGAAAGGAAATTCAATTATGCAGTAGTAAAGCAGTGCAGAAACAAAGCACAAAAGGGCCCCAGAACTGGGACAATGATGGGTCCAGTCCAATAAAGATTGCATCATTGTTCCAGTTCTGGGGCCCTTTTGTGCTTTGTTTCTGCATTGCTTGACTTTGTGTACTTTTGGACCCTCTCTGTCTTTTGCTTTTTGCATAGTAAAGCAGTGGACATACTTCATCTATGGACATGTTTAAAAGGAGACAGGATGAATATCCAAAAGTCAAAATCTCTCTGTAGGTATGACCGATGAAATTATAGATCAGTTCTTAGGTTTTGGAGGGCTCCTCCAGGGAGACACTATGAAAGCAATTCTTCCAGCAGGGCTCAAACCCAGGAGTTGCCACTGAGGGAAGTTGTCATTACTGGTCAACATTTGGTTTTCATGAACTTATCCTACCACAAATGGGTACAGGCTGAAGTGAAGTGCTTTTTCAACTATCTCCTCATCGTAATTAAACAAAAAACAAAATACTTTTGACTGCAGTCTTCATTTAACTTCTTTGATATAATGAAATAGCTCAATTTGAAATAGATAGTAATTGGTTAGTTCAGCTTACTTACTTAGAACACCATAACAAAAAGAATACTGACCCCTGAGCTTGATAACAGCACATTTCCAGCAGTAGGCAGCACAAGAATTCTACTGACAAACCTACAGAAAGAGACCATGATTACCATTGTGCAATTGAATCTGCAGCAAAGTTATTCCATAGACAAATAAGGCCAGCGCAGCAAGCTCTGTATCCACAGCTATGTACTACTATAAACCACAGAACATTCCTGTAGTAATACATACATCCTATCTACAAATACAATGTATTGGATATGCCAACACCACATGCATATACGAGACAAAGTCTCTCAATTCATCGGAAATAAATTTAGATTTTATAATTTACATCACCTAGGATGCCATCAGAGTGATGGTGGCATTACCCTGAAGCTCCAATCGTGTCCCCTGGATTTTACTGAGTAATTAGCACATCCCCATTGTTTTCGGACCTCTTTCCTGCACCATTGCTTTAATCCATATGCACCCCTGCTGGAAGATGGAGACTCATTCCCTGCTAAGACAGATGGAGTGCATCAAGTCTCAGAAGAGTCACTCACCCAACTTACCAAACAAGCATAAGGACTGGCTGGACCGGCTGGGTTCACATCAGGCTCTGCAACTTAGATTAAATAACTACATTTTCTGCTTATTTTCTGCATATTTACAACCCAAACTTTTACTGACTTCTGCTCAATCTCTGTTGAGGCACCAGTCCTCAACTTTACTCGGAACTTCTTCCATTTACTTTTGGCTGGAGAAAGGAAATTTTATCTCCCCTAAATAACTTTCCTCATGCTCTGAGATTGGAGCTGGATCCTTATTTACATCTATCCTTCCTCTGGGACAATAAAGAAAAAGCCTACAGCAACCTGCATCAATTGGACCATCCAAGGATATCAGAACCAGAAACTCTAAAGTTCATACCTGCAATCCATGAGTTAAAAATTTATTTTAACTATATAATCTACCTCTAGAATCTTTTAGATTTCTTAAAACTAAAGGAAACCTATGCACTGTCTCCAAGAATTTCACATAGAAGTGGTAAGTGCAGCCATTTGTTTCTCTAGTTGATGGAAGACTTTGATCTCACAGGACTGGTCTGAATTTACAACTTTAAAAAGGTCTGTTCTTCCAGCTATTAAAGCCTAAACCCTGCATTGCCAACTAGGAAGACTGCTGATCTACAGGGTGTACTCCAAAGAGTGGATTGCAGTGCCACCCAGTGACATTTTACCTAACTAGCTTCTGACACAAAAATGTGTTATGCAAGCATCCCAGTGGTGTGTGGGAGAGGAAGCCATAACCCCAACAAACCAAGGAGAAGGCAAAAGTGCAAGAGGTCAAACACCTACATAATAGTACTTAAAAGATCACCTCATTGTCACACTAAAGCTACCCACAGCACCCCCAGACCACCTTTGGGAACTATAGGACTGGTGAATGCCAGATCAGCTACAAAGAAATCCTCGGTGATCCATGATGCCATAAATGAACAGCATCTTGACATCCTAGGAATAAGTGAAACCTGGCTAGTTGAAAGTGGGGGTTTACCACTGGCTGAACTATACCCAACAGATTTCAACATCCAACATCAACCAAGACCTGGAAGACAGGGTGGAGGGGTAGCAGTCTTGATTCTAAATACAATCGAACTACACAGAATATCCATCCCCCAGCTACATGGATCAGAATCTCTTTTAATCCAACTTGAAGAGGAGAAACCAATCTGGCTGCTCATGGTTTACAGAGCACCTCGTAACAACACATTATCTGTGCAAGAACTACTCGACCTGATTACTCAAGTGACCCTGAATTACCCTAGGCTGGTGATCATGGGAGACTTCAATCTACACATCAAAACCCCAGATACCACTACAGCTGCCTTTCTGGACATGATGACAGCACTAGGATATACACAGGTGATCAATTCTCCAACCCACGAAAAGGGTCACATACTAGACCTGGTATTCTACAAAGGGGTGGATATCCCAGAATTCTGGGATAACAGTATTGAAATAACACCCCTATCATGGTCAGACCATTTTCTAATTAAATTCTCCCTAAGTGACCACCTGAAACAAATGGCACCTCCCAGAGTTTGGAAGGAGATCAGAGACAACAAAAAAAGCTGACCGCTGAGAATTTCCTAGAGGCCTTGGACTATCCATATGTAGATGAAAGGACAACACTGTCAGAACAAGTTGACATCTGGAATACACACTTAGCCAAGACCTTAGAGAAAACAGCACCACTAAAAAAGGTCTTATGCCCCACTCACAAATGCTCACCTTGGTTTTCTCCAGAACTTCGGATCCTTAAACGCAAAGGACGAAAACTGGAAAGGAGATGGCGCAAATCTCACCTGGATGAAGACAGGCTAAACTGCAGGAAGCACATGGCAAAGTACCGCCAAGCCTTAACAGCAACCAAAAAACAGCATTTCTCTCAATGCATTGCACAGGCTGCCAATTCAACCAAGCAGCTGCTCAGTATAGTAAACAGCCTACTGCAACCCCCACAACAGAACCAGCCTGCCCAGTCTACACTGAACTGCAATGATTTTTCTGCATACTTTGCCAACAAAATGAAAAGTCTCCACCAGGATTTACAGGCAATCCCACCCAGTGCCCAACCAGTCAACCAGGGGTGCACAAACTCGCCCCCTCCAAACAGAGTCAGATGGAACACTTAACCTAAAGACAGAGGAGACCCTTGACAAAATCCTAAGAGACCTTCGACCAACTACCTGTCCCCTCGATCCCTGCCCATCAAAGATAGTGCAGCAGGAGAGTATGGGCCTCATAGAAGGCACCACAAAAATTATGAACACCTCTCTTTATAATGGGCAACTACCAACAACATTAAAAAAGGGCAGTGGTTCACTCTCTGCTGAAGAAAAACAACCTTGACCAGGACAAACTTGAAAGTTACAGGCCAGTATCCAACATCCGGTTTCTAGGGAAACTCATAGAACAGTCTGTGTTCAACTTGATGAATGGCTAGAAAAGAGTAACTGGCTAGATCCATGTCAATCTGGATTCAGACCCAGTTATGGAACAGAAACGTCCTCGTATCCCTGATAGATGATCTTCACAGAAACTGAGACAAGGGATTTGCCTTGATGTTAGTACTGCTAGATTTCTCAGCAGCTTTTGACACTGTGGATCATGACACCTTGCTAGCACGACTGACAGAAACAGGTATCAATGTAACAGTACTTGCCTGGTTCAGATCCTATCTGACAGGCAACAATCCATAATGTTTGGCAACAATTCATCACCACCATGGACGCTGACCTGCGGGTACCACAAGGATCGATACTGTCACCTATTCTGTTCAATATCTACCTCAAGCCACTAGCTGAGTTGATTCTGTCAATGGACACTCAGTTCTACATCTATGCGGATGATGTGCAGCTACTCATACCCATTGAACCTGACTTGCCTACAGCCTTGAATAAATTGATTACCTGTCTAACACAATCCAAGAATGGGCTAAACTCAACAAACTTTGCCTGAACCCAAGTACAACAGAGCTTCTCTGGGTCCCTAACACAAGTGGATACATACCTGACATCAGGCACAGGCAGCTCCTTGTGACTCTGGGCAAGTCACTTAACCCTCCATTGCCTCACGTAAGCCGCATTGAACCTGCCATGAGTGGGAAAGCGTGGGGTACAAATGTAACAAAAAAAAAAATCCCTTTTGGGAAGTATGAACTCCCCCCTCAAATCACAAGTCAGGAACCTTGGAATACAGCTAGATTCAACACTTACTCTGATTCCCCAAATCAAAGCAACCATCAAGAGCTGCTTCTACTATTTGCGACAGCTACGCTGCCTCTCTCCTTACATCGAGAAGGTAAATCTTATCCCAGTGGTGCATGCCATGGTAACATCAAGACTGGATTACTACAATGCACTATACAATGGTCTGACTACAAAGGGCCACCAGCTCCAGTTGATTCAGAATGCAGCAGCAAGACTCATAGAAGGTTGCAAGAAATTGTGACCACATCACACCATTTTGCAAAAACTTCATTGGCTACCAGTACAATATAGGGCTAAATTTAAAACTCTATGTCTGATCTTCAAGGCCCTGAAACGAAATGGCCCCGAGTATCTAAAGAATAGGATGATCCTCCACACACCGCCAAGGACACTAAGGTCCTACCAAGGACTTTCACTAACTACACCCTCTCCAAAAGACATTACACGATATGATACCCGCAAGTGAGCCTTCTCCGGAATAGCCCCCACACTCTGGAATGCATTGCCTGATAGGCTCCGCTTAACACAAGACTCTCTCTACTTCAGGAAGCAGGTGGCTGTTCAACCAAGTCTTTAATTGAAGGGAAAGGGAAATGGGACTTGATATACCGCCTTTCTGAGGTTGTTGCAACTACATTCAAAGCGGTTTACATATATTCAGGTACTTATTTTGTACCAGGGGCAATGGAGGGTTAAGTGACTTGCCCAGAGTCACAAGGAGATGAAGTAGGAATTGAACTCAGTTCCCCAGGATCAAAGTCTACTGCACTAACCATTAGGCTAAGAAGTAACTAACTTGTTAGTCTCACTCACACACACAAGGAGTGACTCGGGCTGCACATACTGCAGCGGGACATGTTTATCCACGCCTCCATGTGCAACTTTCTTCAAATCAGTCACCTTACTTTCTAATTCTTCCTACTTTCTTACCCATCTATGTTACAACTTTGCCTTACCCTTCACTACCAATTATAATGTTCTATTACACATTGTGTTGACATTGCTAGTATACTGTGCCATACATTGTATTGTTTTCGAATATTTTTACTGCTGTAGTTGCCTATTGTTCATGTTTGATCTATTCTTACTGTACACCGCCTTGAGTGAACTCCTTCAAAAAGGCGGTAAATAGATCCTAATAAATAAATGATTTGTGGCAGATGTTGCAGGAATTGAAAGATACTCTGCAGGTGGAAGCTGCCACCCGCGCAGATGAGCTGAGGGAACTGATCCAGGACTTGCGCAATGGCCTGGAGGATTTGGGCACCCCCAAGGAGGATGTGGACACTATGTTTGAAACTCATATTACTCAAATAGTAGCATTCTTTGAATACCTGGATTCTACAGAAGAGCACTATGCTACTTGATGACTTGGAAAACAGGGCCTGACAATCAAATCTTCACTTTCAGGGCCTCCCTGAGCTGCCGGGGGAGGAAAACTGTATGGAGCTCATCCAGGCTATTTGTTATCAAATTCTGATGTGTGACACTGACTTTAATTCCCTTGCCCTGGCAGGGATGGACGACATTGTGGTAGAATGAGAGCACTGGGCCCCCCTAAAAAGAACAAGCTCCAGGACATCGTGGCCTGTTTTCAATCATATACTCTGAAGGACAGAATTTTCCGGGCAGTGCACAGGAAAGATCCGGTTTCCTTCCATGGGGTGGACGTTTCGCTCTTCCAGGACCTGTTCATGCTTACTCTACAAAAGTGCAGGGACTTTCAACCTCTTACCCACGTTCTTCAATAAGAGAGTATCCGCTATCACTGGCCTTTTCCAATTGGATTGTCCTTTCTCATCACGCGTTAACACTGGAGGAAGCGCAGGAGTGCCTAAGACACGCAGGACGGTGGAAGGCCCCAGAATCTGCTTTTTCTTCTATGTCCACCTTGACAGTGGTGCCCCACGGCTGGTGCAGGGTATCTACCCACCACACTTGTGCTAAGCGTCAGCATTCTGCTGGTGCCAGTCCCGTGGATACTGCCTCTTGACTGTGTGCAGTATTTATTTGATAGTATGGGACTGTATCTAATTTCTTCTGTTTTCTATTGATGGGGGGTGGGGGGTAGAGGGAAGGAGGGGACGGGCAGGGACCTATAGGATTTGTGGGAAATAGGGGGCATGGGGGGGAGTGGGTATCTGTGTTCTGTTAATGACGTCCGAGAATCCTAAACATATGGGTAGTTATTAATGGCAGATGATGCATTTTTTGGTGGGAGGAAGCACACTGATCCCCTGGAGATGATGGCCCTCAGTTTTGTTTCCTGGAACGTCTGTGGGGTTAATTCCTCCATTAGGCGCAAGAAGATCTTGGCGGTCTTGTGCTGCTGGGGAACTAGAGTGGCCTTACTGCAGGAGACTCATTTGACAGCAGCAGAGCATCAGAAAAGAGTGGGTGGGTCATAGTTTCTACTCAACCGCCCCTGTTTCCCATTAAGTCGGAATGGCTATTTTGATCAATAAGGCGATATCCTTTGAGGAGCATAAGTGCTGTTATGATGAGAGGGGGTGCTGGATAGTTCTCCATTGCTGTTTATATGGGACCCTGTACATTTTGGTTTCACTATATACACCAAATATCCCTGATGGATCTTTCTTCCCATCTCTCTTGCAGTTGTTGCTGTCCTTACTGGACTGTGGGATGGTGATTGATGGAGATTTTAATGCAATAACAGATTCAGTCCTTGACAGAACATCTGCTGCTTGGGACAGAGGCACTACTAACCAATTTGGGGGGGGGGGGGGGTAAATTACTTTGCCCAAGTCTAGATTTGTTAGACATTTGGCAGATGCTCCATCTGGGGGAGCGAGCATTTACACACGTTTTGCAGGCTCATCTCTCAGAGAGCAGATTAGATTATATACTGTTGTCTGCCAGAAGTAGAAGTAATTGATATTGCTCAGGTGGGCATTTCGGATCATGCGCTTGTTCATTTGATGCTCCCGGCCCCATCCATTATGGCACATGCTGCATTATTTGCAGAATGATCCTGATTTTATAAAATTTTTATCCCAGAAATGGGAGGAGTATATTATGAAAAATAAGACCTATTGCACTACCCTAGGGCTTTTGTGGGAACCTGGGACAACAATTCTCAGAGGGGAAACATCATCATATTTAGCCTCCTGCAAGAAGCACATAAATAGGCAAACATTATTGCTGCAGGCCCAACTCGGCCTGTAATTTGACAGTGGAGAACAGAAAAGAGTTTCACCAAATACAGACGGCCCTGAATAGTTTGATTCACCAGCGAACCCTTAACAGCCTCCGTGATAGTCACCACTGATTTTTTTGCTATGGGAATCACATTGGTACTCGTTTGGCCCTTCTGGTTCACAATGCGATGGGACCTCGTTTTGTTCCAATTTTGAAAGACCAGGCTGGGATCAAAGTCACTGAGAACCATGTAATTAACAAGATGTTTAAAAATTCTACAGTACTCTATACTCAAGATTCTTTGGAGCCAGAGTAGAGGTGCATGGGGACAGAAATTTCACCCGTCCCCACTGGAATCCAACTGATCCCCACCCATCCCTGCAGAAATCTCCTCCGTCCCTGCCCATTCCCATAAAAATATGCTAGCTTAAGTAAAACGAATTGGACACAGGTGAAAATACAGAAAAGAGGCTGCAAATTTAGGGTTGGTAGTTGCACATTGTTAAATTTTAAGAGATAAAAATGACAAAATGGAGCAGGGCAACTTTCCCCCACAGATCCTAATAGAACAAAAAGCAAGACTTTAGAGACTGCTTTTTACTCATGAAACCAAATTTACATTCAGTAAGACCAAGGTATTGTGCTTACATTATAAACTAGTTTTGTCGTACTGCCAGTTAAAGTCACCTGGGTCTCCCACCTCTGCAAGAAAAGGGGTAAACAGAAGCTATTACTACTCAACGCAGAAATTCTTTTTTCAGATCATCTTATTGAAAGTGATGTAAAGTGCTTCTTGCACTGACCCCTCTGTTATCTTTATTCCTCAACTAGCACCATCTAGTACAGCAACGAGTACTAGAAATTTGACAGTGCATTCCCTCAAAAAATTACTCCCACTTTTGGCTCTAATATTGAAAGAGTTAAGCAACTTTATTTACCACACCATCCACTTCTGTAGTTCATAATTTTAAAAAACCCACGCAAATAGGAGCAAACTTCATGGTTATCAATAAATAAAAGTGAAGTAGTAGAATCTCCCAGTACACAATCTACCAACCACCATGCCCTGTTGCTGCCTTCCTTCCTCCTCCAACCTCCAGCACTTTGTGATAACTCATAATGAGTTTTGATTATGATGTCTCCTATTGGAGCCCCTGAATGAAGGCACAGAACGAGAGAAGCTATTGGAGCCCCAGAATGAGATCTGAAGTGCAAAGGGGACAGAAAGTCGGAAACAGTCTTGTTTATAATCCATCCCTGCAGGATTCTCGTGGACCTAGGGGGACTCCTGAGGTAACTGCAGGACTCCCACAGACTCCATTCCTGTACAGCTCTCTAATCCAGAGCCTTCTAAATTTTCATTTCTTGGACACTTTTCCCTTACCGACAGTGATTCCGGAAGATCTGAACTTTTGAATGAGCCCTTTCATGTGTGGGAGATACAATACATCATTAAAACATCCCAGTTCTCCTTTATTATCTGCAACTAAAAATGTGTGCTAAATGGAAAGACCTTCTGTTGTCATTGTGGAGTAGAGTCCAGCTCCTAAAGACGGTCCTTTTGCCTAAATGGCTGTACCCGCTACTCTTGTTTTTAAACCCTAGGACTTGGCCTTTTGGAATAAAATCATTGCATCTTTTTGTGGAGAACACGGAAACCACAGGCCTTTCTCCATCGGCTTCTGTTATTGTGACGGGATAGGGGGTGGGTCTTCGTGATGTCAGGGCATATGTGATATCTCGTCATTTACAGTGTGCTCGGGATTGGGTATACCTTACCTCCGAATTTTGCGATGTGGCCTATGAGGCAGAGGTGATAGCCCTGCATACATTGGCTTACGTTTTGCATGCTAAATCTGCTAGACTACAATGGGCTTGGACTCTATTCCACAAGAACTTTGGTCTGCATTCCTATTGCTCCCGATTTTTACCTCTCCAGGAATAATCACCAGATATGGAACAAATCTCCCTTAGCCCACACAGACTCCAACAAGCATACATACCAGTTTTATACATTTTAAATAACTGCTCATGTATAGTATCATCTACATAAGATTTTATAACCATTTTCTATGGATACCTTGAGTAGCCTCCCAAATCCTCTCTCCCATGATTTCATTTTATAAGTGGTCCCCATATCTGTCTCCCATCTAACAATATAGTTTTCTATGTGATTTTTCTGCGACAACAGTGCTGGATAAATATGAGAGATTGCCATCTCCCACTACCTCCCTTGGTCACCTTTTCCAATAACATTTCTTCTAGTTTAAGTTCTCCACTAGTCCTATGCTGAATATAGTTTCCAATTTATCTATATTGAAAATCCTCCTTATTCCATATTCCTTCTGCAGTTCTGCAAAAAATATGAACCCTCTGTCCTCCCTTAACTGTCCCAGCTGATGTAATTCTCCCTCTGCTTTACAAGTCATATAAGTGCTCCCTGGTTCAAATCTGGGAGAACAGCACTCTGCAAGAAGCACTGGCTTTCTATGAAAATTTTATTTTTAATCAAATACCAAAATAGTAAAGTGTATTTCATAAATGGTGGGACCTTGTGCTGAGGAGATGAAACAAAATGGCTCTCAATACCCTAGGGGGTCTTTTCTGCCAGATGTACAATTACAATTAAAAATTTACGGGGTCATGTGATGGCAGAGACTTGAACGGACGCCTACAAGCTCGGCTCCGTTCCCGTCGTCGGAAATATCCCTCCCCATTACAAATCACGGAATGATTCTGATAAATTGAGGCAATAAATGCATAGCTGAAGAAACAGTGATCGACTCTAAGGCGGTTTTGTGAGCCGGGAGTGCGCAGTCGGCGAAAGAGCAAGTGGTGAGTGGAGCGTGCAAGATAGCGATGCAACAACGAGAGTCCCCAGCATCCCATGCCCCCAAGGACAATATTAGCATTTTTGCAAGGCATATGTCTAGTTTGCTGGATAAGAAGTTGGCCAAACTGCATACCTCCCTAGAGGAACTGAAGGACTCTGTGGCGGGACACGCAGTGCACATGCAGCAGGCTCAGGAACGCATACCCGCCCTGGAGGACCGCGTTCAATCATTGGAGGACCAATTGGGGGCCTTGGAAGAACAGCACAAGCAAATGGCAGAGTGAGTCGAAGATCAAGAGAACAGAGGGAGGCGCAATAATATCCACATAATTGGCTTGCCAGAAGCCCTCAAAGATACAGACCTGAAGGAGATAGCGGAGTGCTGGATCCCTGAGACAGTGGGATTACCCGCAGAGGTGGGCCCGGCGCACGTGGAAAGAACTCGTCACATCGGGAGCAGAAGAGAGGAGGGAGCAAAGCCGTGAATACTCATAGCTCGATATCTTAACTATGCTGTGAAAGCCCGAATTTTGGAGTTGTTTAAGAAAACATGTACTTTGGATTACAAAGGTACCAGGTTGTTACTATTTCAAGATTACTCCCTCAAGGTGTCTGAGCAATGGAGAGCCTTGGTGCCATTTTGTACCCAGCTATTTAACAGAGGGATCAAGGGGGTCACATGATGCCGTGCTAGGAGAGCGGGAGCAGGTGGGAGAGCTCCCAGGCCCGGATCGCACCCTCCAAGAGCTTTTTATTGGTGAGATGCCCTGGATATCTTGCTGGACAGACTGGATGGCCTATCTTTATCTGCAATCATTTACTATGTTACCAATTAGTCCACCCAATCTGCTCTGCTGAGATTATTCTTTCTACCACTTTGGGTAAACAAAAATATAAAGTTCCATTGGGAAAACACTAGACTCCTCTACTCTTTATATATTACTGCCCTTCTCATCTGTCCTAATCAAGTCCAAAATCGGTTGTAGGATTTGTCTTCACTACTTAATTGGCAATAAGAGCAAGTCGCATTGTATACAAAAGGTACTTTCCTTAAGGTAGGGAGAAAAGACAGAACGTGGGAGAACACAAAGTACTTACTCACGATGGCCAAGGCAGAAAGATATAATGTTGTATGGTGCTCTGAGCAAACTGACTCTAATCTTTTCATCACGGTCTGATGTTATTATGTATTTATCATCAGGACTCACAGCCTGCAAGAACCAAAACAAAAGTAACCAGTGACTGAATGAAAGCCTGTGTGACCCTGCCTGGAAATGAGCAACTGAGGTGGTAAGCATCAGATGGACCTGTGCAGTAAGGAAGATGAATAAAACAGACAGGTTCACAAAGAATCCTGGTATTCCATTAAAACAAACAGGTTTTACAGCAGGGTGATAAAGATGTACTACAGACAACAGTATACATACCACATCCAATAACATGGAAAGGTGGCCTAGTTCCAGCTCGCCCTTCTTGTGCAGTTCGACCATAGAGAAGGAATACACATCACCAGACTTATCTGCAACTAAAATTCTGTCTTCTGAATGTGTAATTGTGAGAGAGGAGCACCTTCTAACCACAGTCCTGAAATACACAAGCCAGAAGTTTTATAGCTGTTGACTATAACAAAAAGGGATGTATGTCTATCCACACATTTTAGAATGTTTCAGGTATAAAGCTTGCCCATCAAGCACTATAAAGTCCTATAAGTATTAAGAAAACATGGGGTCCAGATAGATTGCCTTTAGAAGATGAATCTAATTGATATAAAACACCAGAAGCTGTGGCAGGGGAGGTTTAGTCAGCTTCTGCAGACAAGAACAAGGCAGGGATGGTGGGTGGTGCTAATCACTAATTTTTTATTTATTTTTATTTGTACCCCGCGCTTTCCCACTCATGGCAGGCTCAACGCGGCTTAGGTACTTATTTGTACCTGGGGCAATGGAGGGTTAAGTGACTTGCCCAGAGTCACAAGGAGCTGCCTGTGCCTGCAGTGGGAATCGAACCCAATTCCCCAGGACCAAAGTCCAACACTCTAACCACTAGGCTCTTTCCATTGATAAGTGGTAGTTGCTTGGCCACTCTGCGTTTTACAGGCATCTTTTATCCTGCTGATACTACTGTTCTATCAGCACCTTTGCACCAGCCATACAACCAGTTGTTCTAGCTCACACAGAATACTGGTGTGACCCCTGAGGCATGCGGTTCCATCCACTGAAACACGGCCCGTGTTGGGTCCTTGTCCTGGTGCTTTGAATAAAAGAATTTTCAAGCACCACCTCTTGAGCTGGCTCCTCATTTGGTCGACCTCTACTTCACCCTGTTTTGGTGCTAATCAGTAAATCAGCAGTGTATCAAGTTCACAAGGTTGTGGGAGATCACTTGGAGCAATACATGTTACTTAAAATAACTATACAAGGGGAAAAAATGCTAAGAAATATTTATACCCCTAATATCTATAGTCCTGACTTCTTTCAAACGGTGGCAAAGCAGTATTGTGGTAATTCATTATAGTATGCCATGTCCGGTGCCTAACTTTGATGCTCAAACAGAAGTTAATGGTAATTAAGTACCAACAATGGGTGGGGGGGGGGGGGCAGGGGAGCCGGTTAGGCACCTAAGTGCACTTAGGAACTATTCTATAACTGGGCACTTAAGTGTTCTAGTGCATAATTGCAAAGGAGGGATTCACATGGGAGGGGCATGAGCGTTCTATTTCAGCGCACACTATTGAATACTGTCAGTTAGGTGCCCAGCTGCTATATTTAGGCATTCACATTTACACCTGCCATAGAGCTGGCCTAAGTGGTGGCACTTAAATCTTGGCATCTAATTGCTGATTTATACTAGTATTCTATAATGCATTCGGCACACAAATGCGCTACTATAGAATACTACTTTAGCACTTAGATTAGGGACACTTAAGCTTTTAGCGCCCTTTGTTGAATTGTTCCTTGTATGTCCTAGTTAGTGTCCTGCTAACATTTGCTGGCAATTTTAATCAGTGCTGGACGCAGCTAAGGGCAGATCTATGGTTTCTCTTGGGGGCAATGCCTCCACATAGCATGATAGTAATAATCGGTGTGGAGGGGGATGTAATCAGGCATCCAGGGGGCTGGTATATTTTTGTAAAAGTTCAGGACTGATGGAACCTTGGAGGATACTCTGTCTCTTGGAGAGGGATTCCACACACCCATCCTGGGCTCACATACCACTATGTCTAGAATTGATAGGATTTGCAAACTCTGATTTTTGAGGCAGACTTGGATATTGTTGCCATCCCAAAGACACGGTTCAATGACTCCTAAGAATGGGTTATAATCTTTTAGGAAGGATACGGCAGGCTGATGTAGTGGAGGAATGGCACTTTATGTGAAAGACTAATATTAAAATAGTTGAAGTGCAGGGAACCTGGGGAAAAGAGGACGTGATATGATTCATCCTGGAAAGAGATGGAACCTGTATCCAAACAGGAGTCATCTACAGACCTCTGGCACAAATAGAGAAGCTAGACAAATATCTGATCGAAGATATCCAAAAGCTGGGATTGAAAGGTGTGGTGTCCTGGTCCACCTTTCAATCGGCACTCTGTCACAGTTCTAAATGCACCAACATGCACTGAATACAGTTTAATCCAGGACTCTAAACTGAGCAAGTCCAGGTTTTCCTGCCTTATTTTTACCAACTCAAATTCAAAAATTTTTGTAATCCACAAAAAGTCTAATAGGATCCTTCTTAATCCATATATCTCATTTAGTCTTTAAAGGCCTTAAACCCTAGTCTTTCTGTCTCAAAACGTTCTACTTGTGATGGGGGCCTGGCTTTCTTTTCGTATGCTTACATGCACAGTTCAGTAGGCTCCAGATAGGCTCAATCCCTCCAGTTTAGTACCCTTCAACTCAGGGTTACCAGTCCTGTTTTTCTAGATTAATGCTCCATTAGGTGTCACCAACCGGAAAAGGGATCTAAGTGTCATTGATCATATGTTTAAACCCTCTGCTCAGTATGTGGTGGCAGCAGCTAAGAAAGCAAATAGAATGTTAGGTATTATTAGGAAAGGAATGGAAAACAAAAATGAGCACGTTATAATGCCTTTGTATTGCTCCATGGTGTGACAGCACCTCAAATATTGTGTGCAGTTCTGGTCAACGCATCTCAAAAAAAAGATATGGTGGAATTAGAAAAGGTACAGAGAAGGGTGGCGAAAACAATAAAGGGGTTTGGACGACTTCCCTCTGTGGAAAGGCTAAAGCGGCTAGGGCTCTTCGGCTTTGAAAAGAGACGGCTGAGGGGAAATATGATAGAGGTCTATAAAATGATGAGTGGAATGGAACGGGTAGCCGTGAATCAATTGTTTACTCTTTCCAAAAGTACTAAGACTAGGGAGCACGCAATGAAGCTACAAAGTAGTAAATTTAAAATGAATCGGAGAAAATATTTCTTCACTCAACATGTAATTAAACTCTGGAATTCGTTGTCAGAGAATGTAGTAAAAGCAGTTAGCTTAGCAGGTTTTAAAAAAGGTTTGGATGGCTTCCTAAAGGAAAAGTCCATAGACCATTATTAAAATGGACTTGGGGAAAATCCACTGCTTAAATTTCTAGAATAAGCAGCATAAAATGTATTGTATTGTTTTGGGATCTTACCAGGTACTTGTGACCTGGATTGGCTACTGCTGGAAACAGGATGCTGGGCTTGATGGACCTTCAGTCTGCCCGAGTACAGAAACTCTGCTGAAGTAAAGGATAGTGACCTTCATAGAATGTAATAGGCTGCAAGATCTGAGGCAGCATTGTTTTACCAAAGGAAAATCTTGCCAAATGAATCTGGATTTCTTTGATTGGGTGACAAGAGAACTGCATAAAGGACAATTTAGCTCTTGAACATCTCTTAATTGCCATTAGATTCTATCTTCACATTCTTGGTCTCTCACATCAACCACCTAATTTCTCACCCAACATGAGTTATACAAATCAACTCCTTATGCAGATGACAAACTACTTTACATTAGAGATCTGTTTCAATGTCTACCTCACCTCTTCAATCTAATTAAATTCTTTGTTTTCTCTGGTTATAAAATAAATCAGTCCAAAACAGAAGCTTTACCTTTAAACATTCTTGCCCACTCTGACTTACTTAAACCTTTCGGACTTGACTGGACACCTAAAAAATTAAAATATATTTGTATAAACTTATTTCCCATGTTAGTAGAAAGAATCCAGTTTAATAGTGAATCTATTCTCCAGCATCTAAAATCCCTAACATCTACTTGGCATCTACTCAATCTCACGTGGTGGGTTAAGATAAAACCATTAACATGATGTTTTCTCCAAAAATTAACTTTGTATGATCCAAGTTCTATTCCTTAGAACTTTCTTTCCTCCTTTTTTATGAAATTACATTGGCTCCCCATTAAAGGCAGAATCTCATTCAAGTTGTGTACCTTCATACATCAAATTCTTCATGGGCTGACTCCAGATTATATGAACCCTTTAATAGAGAGATTTATATGCAAAACGTCCCTTGAAGCCAGAGACTCCCTTTTACTTCGTCCACCAAACTTTAAAAACATAGCAAACAAATCAGTTCTATCTGCTGATTTCACTTACATTGGAACCAAATGTTGGAGCTCTCTTCCTAAATCTGTTAGATCTTATCCAGACTATTTTTACAGTTCCATAAACTGCTGAAATACCATTTAATTTTCAAATTCATTTCAAAATCCATCTTATTAGGCTATACTGCAAAAACAGCTGACAATTCCAGGTCTCTATTCTTATTGTGACTATCAGTATTTATTTTATTTATTTGGATTTATTTATTGCCTTTTTGAAAGAGTTCACTCATGGGGGTGTACAGTAAGAAAATATATAGAATGTACAAAATTAGCAGTTCATTATAAATCCATCAATATATACAGATACTCTAATTCTTAACCACTTTAGCATACTATTTCAATACTGTTGTACTCTATACTCTGTTTCTATAATCTAATCTGTAAACCACATTGAACTGGAGCCTATTTTTGGGATAATGTGGGATATAAATGTTATAATAATGTAAGCCGCATTGAGCCTGCCATGAGTGGGAAAGCGCAGGGTACAAATGTAACAAAAAAAACCCAACATAATATAATATCATCGACCCATTTCATTGTTAACTTATGAAGCCAAATTGCTGGTAAAAATTCTAGCTAACAGATTATCCTGGGTGCTGCCCTCTTAATAGCAGAACAGCAGGTTGGGTTTGTAAGTGGTATGGTAGTTACCTAGAAATATGAGAATTTTGGCCACCTTGGAATAAGCACAGCCTGGGAGAACCCCCTCATTACTCATTAGCTTTGATGTCAAAAAGGCTTTTGATAGAGTGGTGTGGGGGTTCTTACATGGTGCAAATTATGGCTTATGGGCTGAGAAAGTTTTTCTTAGGATAGTAAAGGCATTATATTTTAACCGCAAAGCCCAGGTATAGGCTAATGGAATGATATCAGATTCCTTCTTGATTCAAGAGGGAACTAGGCAGGGTTTCCTACTATCTCCCTTGCTGTTTGTATTATCTCTAGACCTTATTTGGGAAATACAGTCCAATCTGGAGATTCAAGGATTTCACACTGGACAACATACTTTTAAAATTGCTGCTTTTGCGGATGATTTGCTAGTACCTCATTGAACTGTACACCTCCCTTATTCTCCTTGACAGCTTCCAAGAATATGGGGAATTTTTTTTTTTTTTGGGGTGGAGGGGGTTTAGTTAAATTATGCAAAATCAGAAGCATTAGGGTGGCCGTACTCACTGCAGGTAACCTGGGGTGCTTCTTTCCCATTATGCTGGATGAGAGGCTCATTTTGCTATTTAGGTATATTGTTACCAATAGTTATGGCTTCTTTATATAGCTTAAATATTGATAAATTGTTATAGGATTAAAAAATCCCAACTAGACCATTGGAGTAGCTTGCCATTATCTTTGATGGGTAGAATTTGTTTATGTTATATAGTTATATTCCCACGGTTATACATCCTCCAGTCTCTTCCTCTCAGTCTGCTTCATTGGGATTTAAACTCCTTGTGGAAGCTGATGGTGAGGGTTCTGTTGAGAAAGAAGTAAATCTAAAATGAGGTGGCACTATCTTTTGGGTAGTTGGAAGCAAGGAAGGATGGGAATGCCTGTATTTTAAGGCATTTGCAGGACTAGGTGTTAAGATTCCAGCCAGTTTACAGATAACTTTTGAGGGGGCATATTTTCAGCCGTGGTATCTTAATTATCTTTTACATGCCAGATTAACTACCTCAGTGTTTTCCAAGTCTAGTCCTGGAGTACCCCTTGCCAGTCAGGTTTTCAGGATATCCACAATGAATATGCATGAACTTGATTTGCATACACTGCCTTCATTATATGCAAATCTCTCATCAGGAAAAATATCTTGCTGAGACCACTTTGGCTGGTGTGGAGAGATCTGCTTGGAGTTTAGCATCAGGATCTTACTGTCACTGTACTTTTGCCATCGATAGGAAATGCGGAATTTTGCCCGGGTATGGAAATTGTAGTTTTCAGATGATGGCAATCAAAAGGCTTATATTTGGTAGAACATATGCTCCAGGTAGATGGGCTGTTGTTGATGTTTGAGGATTTGCAACAAGGAATGTCATGTGGACTGGCAGATCAGCATGCTTATTTGCAGTTTGATTATATACATACTAATCTTTCCAACAGTTTATCCCTACGCTTTGGATGTCAAATCCAAGAAATTTTGGAAAGGGATGCCCTGTGTCAGGTCTCGATTTGCTGGTTTCATAAAGTTACTCAGTCTCCAACACACTAAAGAATACACTCCTATAATGGACTCCTAGACTTCAAGCCCTTAGGGAAGTTCCAAATATTATACCTGAGGTGGTACATAGTGGGGAACTACAGGCGTGTCAGTTCAAGGTAATTCATAGGGCATACTTCTGTCAGAAACAGGCATTTAAAGCTGGTTGTGCAAACACGCCACTATGCAAACAAAATGTCATTTGAGTACTAATTCGTTGGCTCATGGCCTCTGGCAATGTAAGAAAATTAAAGCCTTCTGGCTTTCATTGCTTACTTATATACAGCCCTTATTTGGACAGCCCCTCCAGCTCTCGTTTGAAGGGATTGTTCTTAATAAAGTTGCCTCTCTAGGAGGCCAGGGAGAGGGAGAAAAATTGTTTCTGGGTAAAGCCTATGTACTCTGTAAGAAGTGCATACTTAGCTAAGTTAATAATTTTTCTCACTGGCACTGCTGACCCGGATTGAGTCCTGATTTCCTCTGGAGCACTCCTCATATTTTTCCCCACCTGCTGTTTTATCAGTTTTGTAGTTCCACCCCCTTCCCTTTAAAATAATTGTCTTGTACTTATTCTTTTCGCTGCTTTCTTCCTATCCACTTAGATTGTAAGCTATACGGCAGGATAGCAAGTCTTTAGTAAACTTAGAAACTTGGATTGGACTGGCTTAGAGATTAACCTCTTGTGTTTCTGGTACTGGAAAAATGAGCTTCATGCCCTAATGGTATGGGAATCTTTTGGGGCCCCCATCATTTAAAGAGACAAACATTTTCTTTTGATTTGGGATTGTTATTTATAATTGATTTCTCCCAAAGCTTATAGCCAAGTTTTGAATAGTTTTCAAGTTGTGGTAGGGGTGGGCTAGGAACACTGGAACATACCCCCCTTTCCCCTCCATTTTCACCCTTTTTGGAAACATTACTATTTCAGTTACAGGATAAAGTGCATACCAATCTAGGATACCAGATAAAAGGCAAATGCGTGAAATGCAGTGAGCATCACTAAGCCATATGTTTTAGTCATACCCATATAATCCAATAGTTTGAGGATGGAGTAGTGGGATACGTATAAAATTTTTTTGATTTGGTAGCCCATTTAGGAGCAGACATGTAATTATCTGAAGATTTCAGTCAATCCTCCGATCTTCAGAAGGAAGAGAAATTATTTTTGAAGAAGGCTTTCCTTATAGCAAAAAAGTATACCTTGACTAATTGGTGGAGACCTGAGCTATATAATATGACAGTGGAGGAATTTATTATTTCAGTTATTGAAGTTTGAAGAGATTAGAGCTTCAACAATTTCCTTCAAAAAAAGGAAGAGGCTGCAGCAAATCTGGTTGGAAGAAGGATCTAACTGAAAATAATAGGAAACAGCATAAGGAATGGCAACTCAAATGCAAGGAGCTGATTAAGAAGGTAAAGAGACTTTGAAAATAAGATTGTGTTGGAGGCAAAAAACACATATTAAAAAACTTTTTTTTAGGTATATTAGAAGTAAAAGAATCAGCTGAACTCCTAGATGATCGAGGGGTAAAAGAAGACAAGGCTATAATGGAGATATGAAATTTCTTTGCTTTGGTTTTCACAGAGGAAGATATGGAAGAAATACCAGTACCAGAAATGGTAATCAATGCTGATGAGTCAGAAAAACAAATCTCTGTAAATCTGGAAGATGTAGCGGAGCAATTTGACAAACTGAAGAATAGCAATCACCTGGACCGGATGGTATATATTCCAGATTACTACAGAATTGAAAAATGAACTTGCAGAGCTTTTGTTAGTAATATGCAATTTATATTTAAAATCAAACATGGTACCAGAAAGATTGGAGGGTGGCCAATGTAATTCCAATTTTTTAAAAAGGGTTCCAGAGGTGACCCAAGAAACTGTAGACCTGTGCTGATGACTCAAAGTTATTCAACATTGTTAAATTGCAGGAAGATTGTGAAAAATTGCAAGAGAGAGACTGGGCAGTCCAATGGCAGATGACGTTTAATGTGAAAAATTGCAATAGACAGACTGGGCATCCAAATGGCAGATGATGTTTAATGTGAGCAAGTACAAAGTGATGCATATGGTAAAGAGAAACCCAAACTATAGCTACGTCATGCAAGGTTCCATTAGGAATCACTGCCCAAGAAAAAGATCCAGGTGTCATTGTTGATGATACGTTGAAACCCTCTGCTCAGTGTGCAGTGGAAGCTAAGAAAGCAAATAGAATTTTAGGAATTATTAGGAAAGGAATGGAAAACAAAAATGAGAATGCTAAGCCGCCTCTATATTGCTCCACGTTGCAACTGCACCTTGAATACTGTGTGCAATTCTGGCCATCGCATCTCAAACAAGATATAGCATAAATAGAAAAGGTACAGAGAAGTGCGACAAAAATGATAATCCAAAACAAATCGTAGAAAGATGCTGAATTCAAGACAGAAATGGTTTCTATGTGGAAAGAATAAAGAATTATAGCATATGCTAACATCCATTTTATGTCACTGGGTACATATTACTCATGGAATAAGGATTTTTTTTGCATGTGAAGACTTTATACAATGCCTTGTTATTAAGTTGATTTGTAAGAATTAACGTATTGCAGTTTTAAACAATAGAGAACTCTGAACAACAAGAAAAAAAAAAAAAGAGAAAGATAGAAACAATTGGTTCCTATGACTTGATATATATGGTGACTAACCTCCTCAGCTTACCCTTTTTACTATTTTAGCCCTAAAACAAACTATCACAATAATAATCCTTATTAATTTGTATTAATAGTAATTTCATTAGTAGATGCACAGGGGACTCCTACTCTTTAATGTTGTACATTTTTTCACAATTTTTGAAAAACAAAACGATCACATACCAATGCTCCTCACCTGATGCTTAAACATTTCCATGATGGCTTAGTGCAAAATAGAATCAAACGCTTATTATCATCCGTCAAAGCAAAATAATTTCCCGAGGCTGAGAACGCTGCACTAAGGATTCTGTCACTCCCCTGGACTTCATACACCTCATCTTCTCTAAAGAGAAAGATACATTCACGTATTACATTTTAGTGATGATAAGATTCCAAGCAAGGATACTTAACAAAACAATATACACATCTCTGGAGGCAAAAACTATGAATTTAATTTAGTTCTACACTCCAGCCCATACTCTTTTTTTTTTTTTGCATTTAGAAAGTATACATTTCCAATAATTCCAAAGGAAATATAAAGAAAATATATATCATGTCACTAAGACCATGAAGTTCATTTTTCTAGTGTTTGTAAAGTGTCCTTCATTCCCTGACCTCAAGTCCCACAATCAGTTGAGTTCTTCCTTGCTGTCTTTCTCTAAAACGGTATTGCTTCTAGGTTATCAGCCATTAATAAAGTAGTTAATATAACATCACAGCAAATAGAAAGAGTCTGACACAGAAGGAAGAGGGGACCAAGGAGGATGTATTCCCAAACCTTGCTCCCAGTTGTTGTAGAAGCTAATTATAATTATCTGAGTCATAAATCTCCTGCCCCTGCAGTTGTCTCTCAATCACCGCTTCCAAATGTCCATATCTCTGTCTATACCTCAGTGTCTTTAGAGATTAGGCTGAACTCACAATGCAATGATGCATTAACAGCTAAATAATGAATATCTATGAGCTTGAGTAGCATATTGTTTGTGAGCTGTCACTCCGCACCCAGGTGCTATGTAGCACCGGAAAGCAGTTAAAATAACATAACACTTAGGTACGGCATGATAGTTCAAAAGCAATACACTACTCAAGCTCGTAGACATTCATTATTTAGCTATTAAATATATGTCCCCACTCACTTCCTCCTTTACGTTTGATGATGGCGTTTTCTTTTTAAATCTAAGCGGCAAACTGGTTTCAGTGCCCTCCGGTAAGTTTGCTGCCAGTAAGTTTAATCGGTTATTCTCATTTTTCAGTTTTAACGGCTCTCATAGAACTTTCTCAACAGATTTAATTTAAATGTAACATCAAAGTTTCTTCACATTAAGGCAGTTCATGTGCTTATTTAGGACACTATTATCCACCCTTGTTTTGCAAGTTTTTAACAGCTGCTTTTTTCACTTTTAACGGGCTGTCAGTTTTAACCAGCTACATGCTTTTTTAACCTGTTACCTTTTAACAGGTTATTTTCTTAACCTGTTTTTTAATTTATTTTTTTACTGTTCTTTACAACTCTTACTTTTGAAGACTAATGCTGGTTCTAATCTGTATTTTTTCATGATGCTTAATGAGGGCATTTTTCATTATTGCAGCTGGCAGCAACACTGGTATTTTGATGAACATTAGTGCACATCATTGTATCAGGTACCACATATTAAGCAGAGGCATCAGAAGGTGGATTTATACTCCTATTAACACATTCCACTTGGGTGGTTTTGTGCATTTATAGAGACACACTGCACCAGCACCTTTAGCTATTATAGTTTCTACATTAAGGTACAGTTTACTCATACCATCTTATTTATATTGTTGTACTGCTTGATGTTCTGGTTTTATACATGAGCTCATCTCATCTTTGATATTTTTGGCTCCATGATTACCAATATTTATACAGTCCATGCTTTTATAAATGCAGTACCCTCTTTTTATGCATGCAGTCCATGTTTTAGTACTATACCACTTGTTCCTAATATGCTTTTAATATTGTATTTAATTGTTCTTAACATAATCTTTGTATACATTTTTAATTGTCTGTGAAGTGTTTTTGTGTTATACGTATGCATTTATAGTTAGAAATATTTTTATTGAGGTTAGCAAAAAGAACAAATCACAAGAAAGCAACAGCTAACAAGTTAACCCACAATTACCAAATACCAGGTGAACCCTCCCAACCCCCTCCCCCCACCTGCCAAAAACAAACAAAAAAACAAACTAAAAGGTAGGGACAAAAAACAAGATTATAGCTGGTTAACAATCAGACTACGAGCTCAATGGGGCAATGATAGCAAATAAGGCTCCCAAATGACTAAAAATCTCTTGTTGTTTATAAGAACCTCTAGCATGCCAGGCTTCTAAAGCCACGTAAGAATGGAGCGCATTTCTCCAATGCCAGAACGTGGGCGGGGAAGCGGAAGGCCACCATTGCAATACAAATTTTCTGCCAATGAAACCAGCTTTAGCCAGGAAGGGATGAACACCCCTGACCGAAAGGCCAGGAATAAAAAACAAAATACACCAAATAACATACCCGCCAGAGTAAGATGGAGAGACCGCCCAAATAAAGAACCTAAGTAACCAATCACTTGGGACCAAAAATCTTGTATGGCTGGACAGCTCCAGAAAGCATGCGCCAGGGTGCCCCCCGCAGTCTGACATTTCACACGACGAGGGGACAACAAAAGGCCAGCATGATAAGCATGATCTGGAGAGAAATATGCTCAGGTAAGCATCCTGAATAACACTCCTGCAAGGCAGCACTACAGTGATGGAAGGTGCTCAACTCAACAAAGGTACAAAGTTTGAGTTCGTGAGACGGAGACCCAACTCACAAAACCAGTTCTGGGTCACCATAGAGTAATCCACCAAAGAAAGAAGATCCTGAAATGCCCAGTGGAGTTCAGCAAGGGATAGAGGGTCAGGAAGATCAGCCTTAAAAAAAGTCAAACAATTTAACAGCTACTCTGAGCACAAACTCTCCCTGTGTAAAGAAGCAACATAATGAGTCAGTTGATAATAGGCAAAAGCAGTCAGTCCCCAAATCTCCAACCCTTTGTCAGCCAAAGACTTCAAAGATCCATCCTCCCTCAGGACATGATAAAAGCTGGTCATGACCACTGGAAGCCCAGGAATGAAAGGGGCTCCCATCCAGGCCAGGAGGAAATCAGGATTCACTACTATAAAGTAAAAGATCCGTGCGCTGAGCCAAGTAACCCAAATGAAGCATCAATATCCGCCACACCACTTTTATATAATTGTTATAACACAGTGTTATTTGCGACTGTGAGACCCCGAGCAAGGGTTATGGGGTGACCCTGGGAACAGTGGCGTACCAAGGGGGGGGGGCGGTCCGCCCCAGGTGCACGCCGCTGGAGGGGGGGTGCCGCGCGCCTGTCGGCTCTTCGTTTTCATGCTCTCTCTGCCCTGGAACAGGTTACTTCCTTTTCCGGGGCAGAGGGAGCATAAAAACGAAGAGCCTGCAGGCGCGCGGCACCCCCCCCCCCCCACCCCAGCGGCGTGCACCCAGGGGGGGATTCTTTCGCCGGGGGATCGGGGGGCATCACGCTGTTCCGGGGGTGCGCTGCACCCGGGGGGCGGGGCGCATCAGCGATCAGCCCCGGGTGTCAGCCCCCCTAGGAACGCCACTGCCTGGGAATAACTCAGCCAGACAAGGTATACAAATGTGAAACGAAATGTTTTATTCACCTGAGCCCTGGGACCTGTTACCTCAAATGCAACAGTTTCTCTCATTTAGTAAAAGTCTTGAGTAGGCCTCTGACTAGGAGGCCAAGCAGTCTGTGGCTGGTGGGGCTGCCCTGCCCCACCCCAAACACAGCCTGTAAGATCTCAGATCTTCCGAGACTCAGGTCTGGCCCCAGCCACACCTCAGCAAGGCTTGCAAGTCTTAACAAGAAGCAAAGTTGGCTTACCTCAGCCAGGTCACAGCAGCTAAACATCTTCAGTAAAGGCATAGACTTGGGTTTCAGTTATTTCTCCCCTGGGCTTCCTTAACCTTCTGCCTGGCCCTGTCTTTTAAAAACTTCCAGTTATTGATTCCACCCGTCCCGGCTCACTTCCTCCCGGGGCGGGATCAGTGTTCTTAAGGTGGGGCAGTGTTCTATAAACCCCCCCTCACAGTGACCCCTGAAGCAGGCGGCCAGATCGCCAAAACATAGACCCATGTCGGGTCTTTCTTTGGTGCCTCAGTAAAGTCTTTCATCTGTTACTCCCATCTTGAGAATCGTGTCACCCCCTATTTTGTGTTGCTCCTTGATTCTTCGTAGAGGTTGTCTCCTGCTTTTCTGTGGATACCTAAATTTGAAGCTCATCAATTATTCTAGCCAATGTAATGACTACTGAAAAAGTACTTTCTAGGTTAGAATTTTGGAGCAACAAGGAATCCACTGGATCAAATAGTGGTTTCATCAGATAAGCATGGGACTGGAGGCTTCTAAATTGGTTTGGCATGAAATTCTCTTGGATTTGATTCCCACTGCAACTCCTTGGGAACCTGGGCAAGTCACTTAATCTTCATTGCCCCAGGTACTCCAAAAAAATAAATAAGTCTTAGATTGTGAACCCACTAGGGGCAGAAAAAGTACATATTTGTAAACCGCTTTGACTATACCATGAACATAGTAGATGATGATGGCAGAAAAAGACCTGCACGGTCCATCCAGTCTGCCCAACAAGATAAACTCATATGTGCTACTTTATATGTATACCTGACCTTGATTTGTATCTACCATTTTCAGGGCAAGACCATAGAAGTCTGCCACCCAATCTCAGCTAAGCTTCTGAGGATCCATTCCCTCGGAACAGGATTCCTTTATGTTTATCCCACGCATGTTTGAATTCCGTTACCATTTTCATCTCCACCACCTCCCGTGAGAGAGCATTCCAAGCATCCACCACTTAAGTACATAAGTACATAAGTACATAAGTAGTGCCATACTGGGAAAGACCAAAGGTCCATCTAGCCCAGCATCCTGTCACCGACAGTGGCCAATCCAGGTCAAGGGCACCTGGCACGCTCCCCAAACGTAAAAACATTCCAGACAAGTTATACCTAAAAATGCGGAATTTTTCCAAGTCCATTTAATAGCGGTCTATGGACTTGTCCTTTAGGAATCTATCTAACCCCTTTTTAAACTCCGTCAAGCTAACCGCCCGTACCACGTTCTCCGGTAATGAATTCCAGAGTCTAATTACACGTTGGGTGAAGAAAAATTTTCTCCGATTCGTTTTAAATTTACCACACTGTAGCTTCAACTCATGCCCTCTAGTCCTAGTATTTTTGGATAGCGTGAACAGTCGCTTCACATCCACCCGATCCATTCCACTCATTATTTTATACACTTCTATCATATCTCCCCTCAGCCGTCTCTTCTCCAAGCTGAAAAGCCCTAGCCTTCTCAGCCTCTCTTCATAGGAAAGTCGTCCCATCCCCACTATCATTTTCGTCGCCCTTCGCTGTACCTTTTCCAATTCTACTATATCTTTTTTGAGATACGGAGACCAGTACTGAACACAATACTCCAGGTGCGGTCGCACCATGGAGCGATACAACGGCATTATAACATCCGCACACCTGGACTCCATACCCTTCCTAATAACACCCAACATTCTATTCGCTTTCCTAGCCGCAGCAGCACACTGAGCAGAAGGTTTCAGCGTATCATCGACGACGACACCCAGATCCCTTTCTTGATCCGTAACTCCTAACGCGGAACCTTGCAAGACGTAGCTATAATTCGGGTTCCTCTTACCCACATGTATCACTTTGCACTTGTCAACATTGAACTTCATCTGCCACTTGCACGCCCATTCTCCCAGTCTCGCAAGGTCCTCCTGTAATCGTTCACATTCCTCCTGCGACTTGACGACCCTGAATAATTTTGTGTCATCGGCGAATTTAATTACCTCACTAGTTATTCCCATCTCTAGGTCATTTATAAATACATTAAAAAGCAACGGACCCAGCACAGACCCCTGCGGGACCCCACTAACTACCCTCCTCCACTGAGAATACTGGCCACGCAATCCTACTCTCTGCTTCCTATCTTTCAACCAGTTCTTAATCCATAATAATACCCTACCTCCGATTCCATGACTCTGCAATTTCTTCAGGAGTCTTTCGTGCGGCACTTTGTCAAACGCCTTCTGAAAATCCAGATATACAATATCAACCGGCTCCCCATTGTCCACATGTTTGCTTACCCCCTCAAAAAAATGCATTAGATTGGTGAGGCAAGACTTCCCTTCACTAAATCCGTGCTGACTTTGTCTCATCAGTCCATGTTTTTGTATATGCTCTGCAATTTTATTCTTAATAATAGCCTCCACCATCTTGCCCGGCACCGACGTCAGACTCACCGGTCTATAATTTCCCGGATCTCCTCTGGAACCTTTCTTAAAAATCGGAGTAACATTGGCTACCCTCCAGTCTTCCGGTATTACACTCGATTTTAGGGACAGATTGCATATTTCTAACAGTAGCTCCGCAAGTTCATTTTTTAGTTCTATTAATACTCTGGGATGAATACCATCAGGTCCCGGTGATTTACTACTCTTCAGCTTGCTGAACTGACCCATTACATCCTCCAAGGTTACAGAGAATTTGTTTAGTTTCTCCGACTCCCCCGCTTCAAATATTCTTTCCGGCACCGGTGTCCCCCCCAAATCCTCCTCGGTGAAGACCGAAGCAAAGAATTCATTTAATTTCTCCGCTACGGCTTTGTCCTCCTTGATCGCCCCTTTAACACCATTTTCGTCCAGCGGCCCAACCGACTCTTTGGCCGGTTTCCTGCTTTTAATGTATCTAAAAAAGTTTTTACTATGTATTTTTGCTTCCAACGCTAATTTCTTCTCAAAGTCCTTTTTTGCCCTCCTTATCTCCGCTTTGCATTTGGCTTGGCATTCCTTATGATCTATCCTGTTACTTTCAGTTGGTTCTCTTCTCCACATTCTGAAGGATTGTTTTTTGGCTCTAATGATTTCCTTTATCTTACTGTTTAGCCACGCCGGCTGACGTTTAGTCTTTTTTCCCTTTTTTCTAATACGTGGAATATATTTGTCCTGAACCTCCAGGATGGTGTTTTTAAACAGCATCCACGCCTGATGCAAGTTTTTTACTCTGCGAGCTGCTCCTTTCAGTCTTTTTTTCACCATTTTTCTCATTTTGTCGTAATCACCTTTTCTATAGTTAAACGCTAGCGTACTTGATTTCCTAGTTTCACTTCCTTCAATGCCAATATCAAAACCGATCATATTATGATCACTGTTATCAAGCGGCCCTCGTATCGTTACCCCCTGCACTAGATCATGAGCACCACTAAGGACTAAGTCTAGTATTTTTCCTTCTCTTGTCGGCTCCTGAACTAGCTGTTCCATGAAGCTGTCCTTGATTTCATCAAGAAATCTTATGTCCCTTACGTGTACAGATGTTACATTAACCCAGTCTATATGCGGGTAATTGAAATCCCCCATTATTATTGTGTTGCCCAGTTTGTTTGCGTCCCTGATTTCCTTTAACATTTCCGCATCCGTCTGTTCGTCCTGGCCAGGCGGACGGTAGTACACTCCTATCACTATCCTTTTCCCCTTTGCACATGGAATTTCAATCCACAGTGATTCCAAGGAGTGTTTTGCTTCCTGCAGAATTTTCAATCTATTTGATTCAAGGCTCTCGTTAATATACAATGCTACCCCTCCACCAATCCGATTCACCCTATCACTACGATATAATTTGTACCCCGGTATGACAGTGTCCCACTGGTTATCCTCCTTCCACCAGGTCTCAGAGATGCCTATTATATCTAATTTTTCATTTAGTGCAATATATTCTAACTCCCCCATCTTATTTCTTAGGCTCCTGGCATTCGCATATAGACATTTCAAACTATGTTTGTTGTTCCTAAGTACATCATGCTTAGTACTTGACAGTATTAACTGGCAATCTTTTGTCTGATTTTTATTGTTATTTAAAGATACCCGATCTACTACAATCTCTTTTGCAACCTCACTATCAGGATACTCTATCCTCCCTGTTATGGTGATATCTTTGAAAGATACCTTATCCCGAACCATGCTCTTTTGAGCGACTGTCGGCCTTCCCCCCATTTCTAGTTTAAAAGCTGCTCTATCTCCTTCTTAAACGCCGATGCCAGCAGCCTGGTCCCACTCTGGTTAAGATGGAGCCCATCCTTTCGGAATAGGCTCCCCCTTCCCCAGAATGTTGCCCAGTTCCTAACAAATCTAAAGCCCTCCTCCCTGCACCATCGTCTCATCCACGCATTGAGACTCTGGAGCTCTGCCTGTCTCTTGGGCCCTGCGCGTGGCACAGGTAGCATTTCAGAAAATGCTACCCTGGAGGATCTGGATTTCAGCTTTCTACCTAAGAGCCTAAATTTTGCTTCCAGAACCTCTCTCCCACATTTTCCTATGTCATTGGTACCCACATGTACCAAGACAGCGGACTCCTCCCCAGCACTATCCTGACATTTTTCTTGAGTCTGCCCCCCTTCAATCTCATATCATGCCCTCTAGTTCTACCCAGGGGCGTAGCTATGGGTGGGCCTGGATGGGCCCGGGCCCACCCAGTTTGTCCTGATCCTCCAATCATAGCCGGTCTTCTAGGCGCCGGTAAGCCTGCACTGCACAGCCTTTTAGTTTAACTGTGTCTCAGCCACATGCATTCAGGCAGTTGGCTGGCAGCAAACACATGGGCACAGACTGGGGGTGCGAGAGGGGCATTTCCCCCCCAAACGACGACTGGAACAGTGACTTTTACTCGAAGTCGCAGCGGCAGCGCTACGGTAGTAAAAGCAACAAGGAGGCAGGTTCGACTCTGTCCTTCGCTTCCCTGCCCTCTGCGTTCCGCCTTCCTCTGATGTCATTTCCTTTCGGGCAGGCGGGACGCTGAGAGGGCAGGGAAGTGAAGGACGGAGTCAAACCTGCCTCCTTGTTGCTTTTACTACCGCCGCCTGCCCGCCCATCGCTGCAGCTTCAGGAGTGGAATGGAAGTGAGCCAGCCTCTCTCGTCCACTGTAAGCCAGGAAGACATTTGAAATCACTGTTTCCACTCTCCCGCATAGCCGTCGCCGTTCACTTAAAACACAGCAAGCAAACCTGTGAGCTGCTGCATCCACGTTGTCGTTCTTTACAGATGACTGGGAGATGCTGCGAAGGGGGAGAGGGGGGGAGGGGGATGGACAGAAACAGGATGGGCAGGGGGGAGAGGAGAATTGCTGGACAACAGGGATTGATGGAGGGGACAGGGGAGAGAGGAAATTTGCTGGAGATGGATGGAGGAGAGGGCAGGGGAGAATGGAGAGTTGCTGGATATGGATGGATGGAGGGGAGGTCAGGGAAGAGAGGAGAATTGCTGAACATGGATGGATGAATGGAGGGGGCAGGGGACAGAGGACATTTGCTGGATATGGGTGGATGGAGGAGATGGCAGGTGAGAATGGAGAGTTGCTGGACGAATGGATGGAGGGAGGGAGGTGCACACGGATGGAGGGGAGGGAAGAGGAGAAATGCTGGACATCGATGGAGTGGAGGGCAGGGAAGAGAGGAGAAATGTTGGACAAGGATGGAGGGAAGGAAAGACAAAGGAAGGAGATCCACATGGATGGAGGGAAAGGGAGAGAGGAGAAATGCTGGACATGGATGGAGGAGAAGGAAGACAGAGGAAGTAGATGCACATGGATGGAGGGGAGTGAGGAGAAATGCTGGATATGGATGGAGGAGAAACTGCTGAGTTTAAGGGCTGGTTTGGAACACGTTGAGGGCAGATACTGAAACTCGAGGAAGGATAGGGACAGGGCTACAGATGGTAGACAGGACGCAGAAAGACACAGGAGGATGGTGGACATGGTGAGAGAAAAAATATCAAATGGAAAGAAGATACTGCATAAAACAGAAGACACTAGGACCAAAGCAAATAGATCAGACAACAAAGGTAGAAAAAAGCATTTTATTCAGAATATGTCAGCTTTTGGAAATGTGCATCTGTGATATTTTGCATGTAAGTTTCAATTTTTCTGGTATTGCTGCATGCTGAGTCTGACTTCTTGAGTTAACTTTCCAGTTCAGTATTTTGCCTTCACATTTTTGATTTCTAGTTCCTTGTGTCATGTCTGTTGTCATGTGTTTTTCATGTGTGATCAAGGTGCAGTATTCTGCTAGCGTGTAGTATTTGCAGCCCTGTTTGTTTTGCTTTTTTTTCACAAGGTAATGTATTGGTGTTTTAGAGCCTGGTGTAATTACAGTTCTGCCTTTTCACGCATAAGATTGTAGCTCGTCCTGTCCTTGGAATTAGTGCTGTTATGGTTTAGTAAGGATATGAGTGTGTTTTTGCACAAGTTTGCGTATAGCGTTTTGCAGTGGAGAGATTGTGTGTTGGAAGAGGGAGTGCTGGGTAAGGAGGAAAGAAAGAAGGAAGGGAGAAAGAGCTGGCTTGATATCTTATACGTATTCATTATGGTTATTCCCAAAAAAAGCCAGCTCTTTTTCCCTTCCTTCCTTCCTCCATATTAGTGTATTCATTTGAATATATATATGCAAATGAATATGCTAATATGCTCCGCCCCATCCTTTGCCCCCCCCCTCAAATGAAACAGTCAAACTACGCCCATGGCTGGAATGCATCCACCCAGGAGTGCATGATTTGGAGGCTTTGGTTGATCTCGTTGGTGATTTCGTTTAGATCATGTTTGAACGGGATATAAATCGTAACATCGTCTGCTTATATGTAAGGGTTGAGGTTTTGATTGGCTAGAAGTTGGCTAAAGGTATCATCACTAGGTTGAAGAGAGTTGGTGAGAGGGGGGGATCCCTGGGGAACTCCACATACAGGTAACCACGGGGGTCAGTGGAGGAGTGGCCTAGTGGTTAGGGTGGTGGACTCTGGTCCTGGGGAACTGAGGAACTGAGTTCGATTCCCACTTCAGGCACAGGCAGCTCCTTGTGACTCTGAGCAAGTTACTTAACCCTCCATTGCCCCATGTAAGCCGCATTGAGCCTGCCATGAGTGGGAAAGCGCGGGGTACAAATGTAACAAAAAAAAAATATGTCCGCATTCGTTGTTACTTGGTAAGATCTTGTGGTCAGGAATCCTTTAAGCCATTTGAGAACTGTGCCTCCTACTCCTAAGTATTCTAGTATATGTAATAATATTTCATGATTAACCATGTCGAAGGCGCTGGACATGTCGAATTGTAGGAGGAGGAGTATGTTGTTCCCAGTTGCAATTGCTTGTTTGAATGAGTTCATTGCGGACACTAGTACAGTTTCAGTGCTGTGATTTGTTCGGAATCCTGATTGAGACTCATGCAGAATTGAATGTTTATTTAGGTATTCAGTGAGTTGTTTCGTTACTATACCCTCCATGAGTTTGGTTATTAGCAGAATAGATGCTACTGGGCGATAGTTGGTCAAATCCATTGTACTTTTCTTGGCATCTTTTGGCAGCAGAGTAAGTAAGATGTTTCCTTTATCCGTAGGAAAGAGACCATTTTGAAGCCTGTGGTTTACATGATTCGTGAGGTCTTTTTTGAATTGTTTGGGAGCGGCTCTTATTAGGCTCGTAGGGCAAATGTCTAATTTGCATTGTGACTTGGCGTATTTTCTGAGCCATTGTGAGAATTCATCTGGTGTTATTATGTCGAAGTTGGTCCATGATCGATCTGCTGGGCATTCCCCAGATTTTGGGTATAGACATTCAAGAATGCTTGTGTAGTTGGTGGTGTTGGTAGGTATCATGAGTCGGAGTTTTATAATTTTTTCATTGAAGTATTTTGCAAGGTTGGTTGCTGATGGGGTGTCTATATTATTAGAGGTAACCGGTGTAGTATTTAGTAGTTTGTTTACGAGTGAGAAGAGTTTGTGTGTGTCCTTGTAGTTTGGTCCTATTATTTTTTTGTAATACGTTCTTTTAGTTTGTCTGATGGTGTATTTGTATTTTCTTTGTAGCTGTTTCTAGTTTTTGAGTGTGTGTTCATCTTTTTTCTTACTCCATGCTCTTTCTAATCTTCTGACCTGTGTTTTTAGTTCAGATAATGGTGTTGGGCCACTTGACAATACTGATCATAACATGATCAAATTTGAGCCAACAACAGGAATGAAGACACTAAGGAAATGTACTACATTATTATTTTCAGAAGGTTAAAATAGTTGACAAAAAAAAAAAAAAAAAAGCTATAAGGCGCAGCTGCAAAAGTTATAAGCTCAAATCAAGCATAGCCATTGTTCAGAAATACCATTCTACATATTAAAACAAGGTAGAAGGCAGGCCGGCCAGACAACCAGCATGGCTAAAAGGTGAAGTGAAAGTGACAATCCAAAGGAACAACTTTCAAAAAATGGGAAAAGGATCCAAATGAAGAAAAACAGGAAACAGCATAAGCACTGGCAACATGAAAGTACTTGCTGCTGGTTTTGACAGTTATTTATTGACTGGTATTTATTAACCACATTTATGAAGAGATTCACAAAAAGTGGTGTACAGCAGGTACAGTTTAACAACAAAAAAAAAACAACTTACAATTTTGTAAAACAGCATAACAATAGAAAAATAACCAAGACTAAACTAAATACAATAAGGGGGCTGTAAAAAGTGGCCTGCGATAGTGTGGGTGCGCCAGGCCCGTTTTTACCGTGTCTGGAATACAGGGCTTTTTAAAAAATGGGAGAAAAGGGCATGTGGTAAAACAAATCGGCACGCACCTAATACTGGCCTGAGCCCTTAACGCCACCTACTGATCTAGCGGTAAGGACTCATGCATTACAAGCGCAGTAACCAGTTGGCGCCTGCCAAATGACAATTACCGCTGGAAATACCATGCTCAGTAGGAAATTAAAAAATAGTATTTCCAGGTGGCACAGGTGCGCGGCAAATCTGAAATTATCACGTACCATCTGGGGGGGGGAGGGGGGGCTCAGTAGCCTGGCAGTAGTCTCATTTTGGCACGCGCTAAACTTGCGTACAGCCTAACGCGCCTTTGTAAAAGGGCCCCTAAATAGGGTAAACTTGAAAACAGTAAACTGAAACCTAATAATAGAACTACAGTACCAAAGTTATACACATTGAACAGTACTGGAATTCAAATACCAGAGATATAATACAATGTTAGCATAATACTAATGATACACCTAATAAGCATGCATTAGAACATTCAACTATCATAGATATGATGCTAAAGATTTTCTACAATATGGCTTACCATATAGCTGAGAGTGCAATACTGAGGTTTTTTTCTCCACATTTATTTAGATTTTGCTCACACCTTTTTCAGTAGTAACTCAAGGTGAGTTACATTCAGGTACTCTGGATATTTCTCTGTCCCAGGAGGGCTCACAATCTAAGTTTGTACCTGAGGCAATGGAGGGTTAAGTGACTTGCCCAAGATCACAAGGAGCAGCAGTGGGATTTGAATCGGCCACCTCTGGATTGCAAGACCGGTGCTCTAATCACTAGGCCACTCCTCCATCAATAACTGACCATGCTCCTTTCCAGATCTAGAACAGTTGTTTTAATGAAAAATTCTTCCCATTTTCCAAAATCCTTTGTGTCAGTAAATTCAAATATACCAGCAGTAAAAGTTATCGTTCTTCCTAAGCTGTGTGACTGTTCTGCTTTCTTCTGTATAGTGCAAGCTCTCTTCTGCACCTCCCTACAGAAGTCCTATTTAATCCTCAACATCCTCAAATGCAAGTCAGAGTACAAATGTCTACAATCTGCAGTTCAATCTTACCTCTTATAGTCCAAGGGCTTTCTTTCAACAGTGCTGCAGTCATATAAGAAAGGCCTCCTATTACTTCCCCTGTAATCACAATAATCAGGAAGGGAGAAAATTGAAACTTAAAAAGCCAATCAAAAATTAAAGCAGCACAGAAAATTTTCATTTAAATTTTATCTTTTTGCTGCTATTTTACTAGGCTTTTTTTTTGTCTATTAGATTGTAAGCTCTTTGAGCAAGGACTGTCTTCTTCTATGTTTGTGCAGCGCTGCATACGCCTTGTAGCGCTATAGAAATGCTAAATAGTAGTAGTAGTAGTAGCAGCTTTATTTCCTTAAAATATCAAATTTTTTTTAGTTCTTTTCCTTAATTTTTTGTGTCCTTATAAAAATTTTATGAACCACATACCAAATTTTAGACAAGTAGATAACCTAGTTCATACAATTTTTCCAGTGCTGTAGGAGATTATGACAACTCCCTGATCCTTCAAATGTCTAATTGTGCTCTGTTACTGTAAACTGAATATTTGATGTGCAAGTGTCCAGATATAAAAACTTAGGAAACTGACTTGTGAGTGTCATATGTACCCATAGGGTTTATACATTAAAATACTTTTTTATACAGGTTACTCTGAGTACAGGATGCATCCCCTCCTCCTTCACCACACAGATGAACCTCACCCACCTCCGTTCAGCACTTATATATTACAATGAACCTACTCACCTTCCCTCCAAAGTGTGTTAGCTAAAGTCAGTTTATTGCACATTTTCTTGCATTTTGATTATATGTGTGTTCACATCATCCTCACAAAGGAGCAGCTCCATGCATTTAACACTGAGAGCCACATGAACAAAGCTTACTGTGCTTGCAACGGTTTTTGTTTTAGATTGGTTGTAGGCAAACGTCATTTGGCATCTAATGTACAAAGGGGCTCTGCGTCCCTGTTACCATTCCCTGTAGCAGCTCTATACAAATATATTACAAGCAGCTCATCAGTATTAAAAAGAAATTCCAACAGATTCACAGACATTTCCATGCACTGAGCACCTAGCTTTAAGGTGCAAAGCTTAACAGTAGGTCTGGAGCGGTCATTAAGTTTTACACGGTATCCCTGGTGGTCCAGTGCTCCCCCATCTGGAAGCCCCCTAACCTTAAAACGCCCTGGTGGTCCAGCGGACCCCAACCCCCTCCCCCCCCCCCCCAAAAAAGAAAAACGTTAAAATCCTTCCTGCTGATCCAGCGGACCCCCCACCCGATCCCGTCACAATGAATAGAAACTTCATCTCAAGCTCCCCCCTCTCAACTCAAACTCCGTGGTGGTCTAGTGCCCCCTCCCCTCACCATACCCCTTGTGAGAGCTGAAGGCAGGAGCAACGCCTACTCCTTCCCGACTCTGGGCCCACCTTTCTCAAAATGGCAGCACCAAGCTCCTGCCCGGTGCATCCGGGGATGCACTGGCTAAGCACCATATAAAAGGAAAAATTCCTTATATGGTGCTTAGCCCCTCCTAGTTCATCCCAGGATGCACCAAGCAGAGGCTGGGTGCCGCCATTTTGAGAAGGGCAGGCCCAGAGGCAGGACAGAGTAGGTGTTGTTCTTGCCCTCCTGCCTCCAATTCTCACAAGAGGTACGTGGAGGAGGGTGTCCCTAGACCACCATGGAGTTTTTTGAACTTGCATGGAGGGGGGGGGGGGTAGGGGCTCGGACCACCAGGGATCTTTTTGTGCGCGGTGGGGGGGGGGGGGTCTACTGGACCATCAGGGAGGCTTCAAAGATTTTGGGGGGAAGGGGTCAAGGTCGGGGTCTGCTCAACCACCACAGCTCTCAAGGGCATGCGTCAGGAATGCTCGGAGCTTTTTACTGACCAATGCTCAAAACTAACACCATGCATATTATTTGCATGCTGTTAGTGTTGAGCATTGGTCGGAAATTCAGACTGTGTTTTTCCGGTGCCGTTCTCCACAGTGCCAGAGTTTTTGTGCATCAGGACCAGAGTTTCCTTCTTTGCACCACATATCATTAAGCATGAACAATGTTTCACTAATGACACCAATACTGCTTCAGATTGAAGTATAATCTATGCTATATAAAGTACAGTGGTAACATAATGAATGAGAAGAGGAAGGGAAAGAATTTGGATTTTAGCTCAAACCTTTTTCAGCTGTAGCTCAAGGTGCATTACAATCAGGAGTTCATTTCCTGTAGTTGGAAAGGCTTACAATCTGTTTGTACCTGAGGTAATGAAGGGTTCAATGACTTGCCCAACATAAGCACAAGCAGCAGCAGCGGGCTTTGAACAGAGCTTCACAGTTTTAAGGAGCTGCAGTCCTGCAGCCAACCCATGCTTCATTCTTTCATGACCAGATGCAAAGGGAAAAGCAATAAGAAAGCAACGGGAAGAAAAGGAAGGGAAAAGCAATAAGAAAGCAACGGGAAGAAAAGGAGGGGAAAATTAGTTCTTACCCGATAATTTTTTTTCCTTTAGTGCAACAGATCAATCTAGGATAAGTGGGTAATGTCTGTCTATCAGCAAGTGGACAGAGAGGACACACAGTTGATCTGGTGCTCAGTGTCATACCTCAGTATTCTGATAAAATTAGTGGGGGGAGGGGGGAAAGAGTAAGGCCATAAACCAACCTGCCAAAAAAGGTCTCCTTCCTCAGACTCATAAACCATGACGATTGTTCAAACAGTGAACTGTGCTGAACAACATCTAAACAGAGAAGTCTTTAAAAAACTAAGAACAAAGAACCAAACCAGCTGAAATGCCTCGAGTTGGTTCCTGGAGTTATCTGTTGAACTAAAAGAAAGAAAATTAACTAGGCAAGAACTGTTGGTATATAAATCTAGGCTCCCTTCTGCCCCTCTCTATCTTAATAGATATCTTATTCCCTATTCACCTTTACGTTGCCTTAGATCGGCCGATAATCTTCTTTCCTTACCACTGCCATCTTCTATCCATCTCATTACTACTTGAGATTCTGCTTTTAGCTATCTAGGTCCTAAACTCTGGAATGAGCTTCCATGTCAGATGATTTGGGATCAACCCACCATTGCATCTTTTGAACTGGCACTATAAACTTCCTCCCTCTCTTTCATTGTTTCCTCCCCTCGCCCCTTCTCACTCCATGGTGTCAACCCATACCTTCTCCCTTTTTCTCTCTTCCATTTCTCTTTTTTCTTACTATACCCTAGTTTTTAATTTGTTTTTGTAGACCACATTGAAGCCTTGGCTAGGTCCCATATGGTATATTAAGCATGTGAAATAAAAGAAAATAAAAATAATAAATTTTCCCTTCCTTCAACAGATCAACCCAGGACGAACGGGTTGTACAAAAGTAGTCCTCACACAGGGTGGGAACTGGAAGCTCCCGCAAGCAAAACCAAAGCCCAAAAAGGAGGCATCCATCTGATCCACGATGTCAATTTGGTAGTGCTTAGAGAAGGTATGCACCAAAGACCATGTAGCTGATCTACAAATTTACAAAGGAACTGCACAACATTCAGCAAACAGGCACCCCCTCCCCTGAAAGAATGAGCTCCAAAACACCGCCGAGGGCACTTCCCTGACAAGACATAAGCTGAAGAAAACTGCCTCCTTCAACCAGTGAGAGGATAGGAGAAGCACTGCCTGATTAAGATGAAGGGGAGAAATCACCTTAGGAAGGAAAGAGGGAATAGTATGAATGGAAAGCCCCTCCCACTTTTTGTAAAGACAAGAAAGGGATCTCTACAAGAGAGCCTGAATCTCTAACATTCGCTGTGCAGACACAATGGCAACCAAAAACAGTTTTCAGAGTAAGGTCCTTCAGGGTACAACTGCAAACAGGCTCAAAACAGAGCTCTCTGAAGGGATTGTAGGACCAAATTGAGATCCCACTGGGAACAGATAGGCCGAAGCAGGGGTTGTAAACAATTAACCCCTCTCAAGAATCTGCCCAAATCCGGATGGGCCGCCAATGAAGGATTGTTCACTCTTGCCCTATAACATGTCAAGGCCGCAACTTGAACCTTTAAGGAATTCAAGACCAAGTTTTTCTTGAAAGCGTCCAGAAGAAAAGATAAAATCTGCAGAAGGGAGAATATCCCTGCTCACCACACCAGGGACTTGAACACTTTCCAAAATCTAGCATAGGCTGTAGAGGTGGAATGCTTCCTCACTTGCAAAAGATTAGTGATCAACCTTCCTCCTCAAATATGACCACTCAATAGCCAGGTCATAAGACCAAAGCAAGACTAATCTTCCATCAGAACAGGCCCCTGATGGGGAAAAAAAAACCCTTCCAAGGGTAGAGAAAGTGGTTTGTCCCACAGAAGACAAATGAGATCCGCTTATCACCTGGATGGAATGCCACCTGTCTCAGCATCCTGCCAACCATTGGCTGGGGGGGGGGGGGGGAAACATACAGGAGGGAGTTGGTTGGCCTCTGTGAGAGCACAGCAGAACATCCACTCACAGGACTCAGGGTCCCTCCACCAGGTGAAGAAATGAAGGAGCATGGTGTTGTCTTTTCTTGCCATCAGATCCAAAATAGAAAGACCCCATGTCAAGGTTATGAGAGCGAAGGCCCAGTTGGAAAGCTCCCACTCCGACAGATCAGTCATTTTCAAAAGAGTCCTTCAACGATGCCTCAAGATGACAATCTTGCATACCTTTCAATGCTACCCCTCCTTCACTGGAAGGGTGGTTTTCTTGGTGACTGCCGTCACCAAGACGTCCAATCTTGGAAGAGAAAAATTGTCCAGCTGAGAGGCTCCCACCAGATAAAGACGGGCCATCACCCTATCAACTTTAAGGCTGCCATCTGGCTCAGTCCACTGGGCAGAAATGAGGAATGGCCTTATGGACTGGAAAAGCCTTAGAGGGCTTCCTAGTACTCGCCATTTTGAAATTCACCTCAGTGGCCAATGACGCATTCGGATCCGCAATATTCAGCACCCTGACAGCATCAGAAATCAGGGATGAAAGCTCAGGCCAGCCAATGAAGAGCCAGACTCCTGATCCTGCTGGAGCCAGGAAAGTCACTCTCAGGCTACATACAAGCTACAAATGGACGCTGAATCCAGAGAAGGACCAGAAACCAGGAGTGAGGGATTGTACGGGAGGAGCTAGGTGGGAACAAAAAGACTCTAGAAGAGTTTTAACTGATGAATGAGTGGCGAACATGACCTGCTCCTGAAAAGAGGTTGTATCCAGATGGTCACTGAGATACAGACTGAAAGCATTGCATGGTCAGACCACACATTGATCTGGGTAGACTTGGAAATGGGAATTCAGTGGGGGAGGTGTCAAACTTTGGAAAATGAATGATGAACTTATTTTAAAAAGTGGATGAGGCGAGAAAGACTAAGAGGCAGATGCACCAAAGCTTAATGAGCCTCTAACGACCCTCCAACGAGGAAATTTTGAGCCGCTGCATGCATCAAAGGGCTTTTACCGAGGAAGCTAGCAGCTAACGAAAACGGAGTGCAGATGAGCAATTAGTGTAAAAACCCCATTGAAACGAGATGCACTAACCTTTTCCGATTGCCTTTACACAGGAAAAAGGCAGGAAATCTAACGAGAGGTCTGGACCTCTCGTTAGGACAGCTCTGTGCCAGGAAAAATCGTAAAGTGAAAAAATAAACAAACTTTGAGCCAATCCCAGCACATTAGCAGAGCTAAACGCGCTGTGATTGGTCAAAAGGACGTTGCACTACATATGTCCAAAAGAGCTGTGTTTGAGCTGTAAGAAAACGTGTCAGAAAACACATCAAATAAAAAAAATAAAAAAAGGATTGGGAGGGGGCAAGGGCGCTCATCAGGAGCGTCCTGTATGGACGGCCATGGCCCCCCCCCACTGCTCCCCACTTCCCCCCCCCCCCACGAGAAAGCGAAATTCTAGCAGCCCCGGTCCCCCTCCCTTCCTGTTCTTCTGTTTTGCAAAAGCTAACTCTGCCGCCTGTCATTCTTCCGCCCCGTGCCCCGCCCCCGCTGCCCCCCCTGAGGTTGACTACACTGCTCCCCCCCTCCACCGAGACCCCCCTCCCTATTACCGACCCGAGCAGCGCCTCTCACCTCTTTCTGAAGCGCTGCACGGGCAGGAAGATCTGTTGTGTTGGTCGCAGACTCTCCATGACGTCTCTTCTTCCCTGGCCTAGGCCCCGCCTCCTTCTGATGTAAGTAACCTACGTCAGAAGGAGGCAGGCCTAGGCCAGGGAAGAAGAGACGTCATGGAGACTCTGCGACCAACACAACAGATCTTCCTGCCCGTGCAACGCTTCAGAAAGAGGTGAGAGGCGCTGCTCGGGTCGGTAATAGGGAGGGGGGTCTCGGTGGAGGGGGGGAGCAGTGTAGTCAACCTCAGGGGGGGCAGCGGGGGTGGGGCACGGGGTGGAAGAATGACGGGAGGCGGAGTTAGCTTTTGCACAACAGAAGAACAGGAAGGGAGGGGGACCGGGGCTGCTAGAATTTTGCTTTTCGTGTGGGGGGGGGGGGGGAAGCGGCGGCAAGGCCCCCTCCTGATCCTTTGTTTTTGTATTTTGCTGACCGGGTAGCCACGTGTATGTGTTGTGGCTTTTTTTTTGTTTGTTTGTTTTGACGTTTGCAGCATGCGCAGAGCAGCCAGCAAAACGCTTGGCTGCTCTGCGCATGATTTAGGGGCCGATTACCGATGTGTATTGTGATTCTTTGATACACTGTATGTTTCAATACCATTCTGAGCATGTGTGACTTTTTGTTTTGGTGCATTCTTCGTTTTTTTTAAATCGTTAGGGACTTTAACGATTTAGATTTTTTAACGTTTGGTTGATGCATCTGCCTCTAAGTAATCCTGGATATAAGCTTCAATAACGGAAAGAAAGCCAGCAGATCAATGTCACAACAAAAAGATTTTATTGACGATACGGTGTATGAACAAATCGCCCGACACAGGCCGTATTTCGCCCACCTAGGGCTGCGTCAGGGGCTACAATGAATATATAATAATTATCATAGATCATAATAAATAAAATATACGAGCATAATATATCAAATATATAAATTGACAAAAAAATTAATAAAATATGGAATATTACTAGGTATAGAGAGTATTGAAGTTCGTAAACTATACCAGTGCCCTTGCTTTGCTGTTACGTGATGTCAGATTTTATTATGCTTTTATATATATATATATATATGTTTATATGCACAGTCATACAATTGTTGCATTATATATACTTCTATATATATATTTTCTTATATATGCTCTTTTATGTACCTGTATATATATATTATTAATATTGGACAGTGCGTAGCGATACGTTTATTCATGTAATTATTCTAGTATACTCTCTATGTATACCTAGTAATATTCCATATTTTATTGTTTTTTGTCAATTTATATATTTGATATATTATGCTCGTGTGTTATATTTTATTTATTATGATCTATGATAATTATTATATATTTGTTCATTGTAGCCCCTGACGCAGCCCTAGGTGGGCGAAACACGGCCTGCGTCGGACGATTTGTTCATACACGGTATCTTCAATAAAATCTTTTTGTTGTGAGATCTGCTGGCTTTCTTTCCCATATTGGATTTTGCAGATCGTTTGCCTTGTTGTTTTTTGGGACCCTAGATAAGCTTCAATAACACAGGAGAGGTAGGGATGGAGACACTGGGGGTGGGGGGGGTGGTTGAAGGCAGTAAGAGGGGAAGATTTTCAGTGAGGAGGCAAGGTGAAAGTGTGAGAAGTTAGATAAGGAAAGGAAGCTCAGGGAAGTATTTAAGAGGTTGGAGGAGGAATATAAGGTACAGGGGTCTAAACAGATCATGAGCAAATTAGAGAAATCTACAAGAGGTGGGAAACAAGCTGAGGCAGGTGAACCAGGTTTATTTGTTTGTGCTTTTTGTTTTGTCTCGAGTATGGCAATAAATTGGGAAGATTATTGGTTCAAAAAGCTGAGGAAGAAACAAGGGCTCTGTGCTGGGACCGCTGCTTTTTAACATATTTATAAATGACTTACAGATGAGAGTAACTAGTGAGGTAATTAAATTTGCTGATGACACAAAGTTATTCAAACTCGTTAAATCGCAGGAGGATTGTGAAAAATTATGAGGACCTTACGAGACTGGGCATCTAAATGGCAGATGACGTTTAATGTGAGCAAGTGCAAAGTCATGCATGTGGGAAAGAGGAACCCGAATTATAGCTACGTCATACAAGGTTCCACGTTTGGAGTCACGCATCAAGAAAGGCCTCTAGGTGTCATCGTTGATGATACGTTGAAACCTTCTGCAGCAAAGAAAGCAAATAGAATGTTAGGTATTATTAGGAAAGGAATGGAAAACAAAAATGAGGATGTTATAATGCCTTAGTATCGCTCCATGGTGCGACCACACCTTGAATATTGTGTTCAATTCTGGTCGCCACGTCTCAAAAAAGATATAGTGGAATTAGAAAAGGTGCAGTGAAGGGCAACGAAAATGATAAAGGGATGGGACGACTTCCTTATGAGGAAAGGCTAAAGCGGCTAGGACTCTTTAGCTTGGAGAAAAAGCGGATGAAGGGAGATATGATAAAGGTCTATAAAATAATGAGTGGAGTTGAACGGGTAGATATGAAGCGTCTGTTCACACTTTCCAAAAATACTAGGACTAGGGAAGCTACAATGTAGTAAATTTAAAATGAATCGGAGAAAATATTTCTTCACTCAACATGTAATTAAACTCTGGAATTCGTTGCCAGAGAATGTGGTAAAGGCGATTAGCTTAGCGGAGTTTTAAAAAGGTTTGGACGGCTTCCTAAAGGAAAAGTCCATAGACCGTTATTAAATGAACTTGGGGAAAATCCACTATTTCTGGGATAAGCACTATAAAATGTTTTGTACATTTTTGGGATCTTGCCGGGTATTTGTGACCTGGATTGGCCACTGTTGGAAACAGGATGCTGGGCACGATGGACCTTTGGTCTTTCCCAGTATTGCAATACTTATCTATAAAAGGCAACCCCAACGTTCTGAAGCCTCCACGGAAGTTGAGGCGCCCGAGATATCCGGTGTGCCCTGGAGTGTCTGCACCGCCCTCGCGTCAAAACGTCATGACGCGTCAAAACGTCGTGACGTTGAGGGCGGAGCTATTGACACTCGAGGGCCGAAACGGCCCAAAGCGAACAAGGCAAGTAGCTTCGAGGGACGGAGGGAGGGCGAACAAGGCAAGTAGCTTCGAGGGACGGAGGGAGGGGGCCCCTTGCTAGCGCCCGTTTCATTCCGCTCAGAAACGGGCATTTTTTCCTAGTGTACTTATAAGGACTAGTGGCAATTATGTGGGTTAAAATTGAGAGGATACATTTCTGTATAAAGGATAAGGAAATCGGGGAATGATTTGTGCCTTTTATAAAACATTGTACAGGGTCGATGATTGTATTACTAGGGAATAAATCTGGAAATATTTAAAGCTAGTACAGCTGCCCCAATTAACAAGAAAACCACAAGGGAGATGTTAGAAGAGGGGGTGAGTGGAGGGACTGGAGGAGTAACCTAATGGTTAGTGCAGTGGGCTGAGAACCTAGAAAAGTGGGCTCAATTCCCACTGCAGCTCCTTGTGACCCTGGGCAAGTCACTTAACCCTTTACTGCCCCAGTTCAAACTTAAGATTGCGAGCCCGCTAGAGAGACAGAGAAAGTACCTGCATATAATATATGTAAACCACTTTGGTTGTACCCACATAAAGACAGTATATCAAATTCATGACCTTTGACTGATTTGGAAGTGGAGGAGATGGTTGGGAGACTAGCCAAGAAAAAGGCTCCAGGGTCGGATGAATTTTCAGTGGGTTTTTATCAGGCTTTTGCCCACAAGCTCACACCATTTTTAACCAAATTGTTTAACAGTCTTCGAGGAGTGGATCATACAAGGCAGGGTCTCCTTAAGGACACTCCCTTACCAAAGCTGGAACTGAGATACCTTAAGGAAGGGAATAGCTTAGGTAGCTTGCTGAGTCAGGAGGGTGGGGCTCAGAGGGAGTAAGAGTTAAAAGCTCTCTGGCAGGATATAACAGTCCTGCCAGAGGACTGTCCTAATGGAAATCCTATCATCATTTCTATATTATAACATTTTATAAATACATGTAAACCGCTCAGATCCCGATGGGTGGTATAACAAATAATAAAGAAATTACACAGGGAAGCCGTGAGAGGTCCTCCATCTATGCCTCCACCACAGAATTGTAAGCTGCAGAAGCTCCGCTAAGGTAGACCAAGTTTATCTTGGAATCCTGTGAATATGTCTAACATTGGACTTTAGGGCTAAGTTAGGCCTGACTGTTTGAATACTGAAGCACAGAACTTTAACTCTAGGACTCCAGGCTGGAGATACATAGTAACATAGTAAATGACGGCAGAAAAAGACCTGCACGGTCCATCCAGTCTGCCCAACAAGATAAACTCATGTGTGTTGGTTTTTGTGTATACCTTACCTTGATTTGTACCTGTCTTTTTCAGGGCACAGACCATATAAGTCTGCCCAGTACTATCCCCACCTCCCAACCACCAGCCCCGCCTCCCATCCTTATAGTATTAAGGATATTAGCCTAATATAAAAGTGTATTTTAGTTTATATAGTATATTGTATTATTTATTTAGTGTTTTCTTCTTAGATGGTAATGAAATGTATTTAAAACTCTGTAAGAGCACACCTTGCTTGTTACCCTAATTGCGATAACTGACTATAAATGAAGAGTTGTCCTAGGGGTGGGTGGGAAGACTAAACTAGATCCTGCAGTACCTGCTAGATTCTGTTAATGCTGTGGTACAAAGTTTATAAAACTAAGTGGGAAAAGACTACGGAGATTAGTTAATAAAATTGCTTTTTATATTTTTATTTTGCCTAACACTAACCTACAATTCCTCATTTAAACCCCAATCTTTAAGTTCCCAAAGCACAAAGCAAAATAGCATTCACTTACCAGAGAAATATCCTCTTCTCTCAGAACTTCGATGAGATGTTTACGCTGTTTCTGAGACAATACAAAAAGTCAATCCTAGAAAAAAGAAAACAAGTATATCGGACGCCTAAAGAAAAAAATCTATATTATAATGCTTCTTGATACAGGGCCCAAAAGAGAGTTCGGTATAGGCTGTACCTACAGCTGAGTATAAACTTCAGTGATACAGGCCGCAAAAGTGGCTCACTAGAAAGCGCTATACATCATGGGATACTCTCTATAAACGGAGCCCTTAATTTTCCTTAGTGCAACAACCTGATAAAGTGAAGTTATAATTGAAAAAAACTGAGAAAAAAATTTTTTTCAATAGGCATCCATATACAACTTGGACCCAATAATCCATGGGGTTATAATATCTCCCAATGATCTTTGAATGTAAACAGTCTTCAAACTTCATAAAATATGGCAAAAATAACAAGCAGAAAGCACCGGAGGATAAGAAGCAAACAGGAGCAGACTTGCCTGAAATTCCAACTAGTCCCTATTTCACTGTAAGTTCCAAACGTTTGTGGCCTGACTCACTGAAGTTTATGCTCAGCTGTAGGTACAGACTATACTGTACTCTCTTTTGTGCCCTTTATCAAGAAACATTATAATATAGATTTTTTTTCTTTAGGCATCCAACATACTTGTTTTCTCTTTTCTGGGACTGACTTTTTGTATTGTGTATATTAGTTGCCTCTCCCTTCGGATTCTAGTTAGTAGTCTGTTTCTTAGAGACAGACTAGTGCATGCTATCGATCTGAAGGAGCAGGCCATGGGAAGAATTCCTGAGATCAAAAAGGCTGAATTATTTTTTCGTTTATTTCTCCCTCACCTGTGAAAAGAACAGGCTATCCCTTCCCTGTACATCACTAAAGTACCTTATTTACTTTTAACCCTGTGTGGCTGTACTTTATTAAGGGCCCTGGGCCCCCAAGGGAGAGGATGATGGCAGAGGCGAAGATTATCCTTGCCTGGTTTGGTCAAAACAGTAAAGTGGAATGTGGGTCTTAGAGGCCCATATCCTTGCTGAATATTGATGTCAGAATCCTGACAAAAATTTTGGAAAAATAGACTGCCAAAGTGTTGCCTTTTTTGGGCAAACCCTTTTCGATGCAGAATTAGAAAAAGTTCAAAGAACAGTGACCAAAATGATAAGTGGGATGGAACTGTTAGGGCTCTTTAGCTTGGAAAAGAGATGGCTGAGGGGAGATATGATTGAAGTCTACAAAATCCTGAATGGTACAGAATGAAAAGAAGTAAATAAAAAAATAAAAAATTCTCTTTCAAAAAGTACAAAGACCAGGGAACACTCAATGAAGAAGTTACATGGAAATACTTTTAAAAACAAGAGGAAATAATTTTTAACAATGAACAGTTAAGCTCTGGAACTCACCTGAGGATATGGTAACAGTGGTTAGCTTATCTGGGTTTAAAAAAAAGGTTTGGACAAGTTCCTGGAGGAAAATTCCATAGTCTGATATTGATATAGAAATGGAGAAGCCACTGCTTCCCTAGGATTGGTAGGAATCCCTAGGAATGTTGCTACTATTTGGGTTTCTGCCAGGTACTTGTGACCTGAATTGGCCACGGCTGGAAACAGGATACTGGGCTAGATTGACCCAGTATAGCTATTCTTATGCTTTGGATTGACAAACAGATAATGTGAAGCAAGCAGTGCAAGTGGGATGGGTAGGAAGAAGGCTGGAGACTCCAGCTTTTATACTATTACTAGAAGCAGAGAAAGCATAAGAATAGCCATACTGGGGCAGACTGATGGTCCATCTAGCCCAGTATTCTGCTTCTAGCAGTGGCCAATCCAGGTCAGAAATACCTGGCAGAATCCCAAATAGTAGCAAGATTGCATGCTACCAATCTCAGGGGACAGCAGTGGCTTTCCCATTTCTATCTCAACAGGAGACTATGGACTTTTCCTCCAGGAACTTGTCCAAACCCCCTTTTTAAAGCCAAATACACAAACCGCTGTTACCACATCCTCTGGTAATGAGTTCCAAATCTTAACTTGTTGAGTGAAACTTTTTTTTCCTCCTATTCATTTTAAAAGTATTACTTTGTAACTTCATTGAGCATTTGATCAGGTTCACAGGGGTTTATCCAGGCAGTGTTAGAAAAGGTGGGACTGGGCCTAATATTTCATGGGTGGATAGCAAAAATTATATGTAGTTCCTACGGCACAAGTGAGGGTGAATGGGGTGTATGCAGAGGCCTTCCTGTTGGGAAGGGGGATCAAATAGAGGTGTCCACGCTCCCTGCTTTTACTTGTGCTGGTGAGGAAGCACCTAGCCCTGAGCATCAGAAATGTTGGGGGGGACATACCAGGGGGTAGAATTTGGTGAGGTGGCACCCTAGGTTAATCTGTTCATAGATGATGTGGCATTGACACTTAATAGGCAATGTGGCACCCTTGTCAGTGCTGCTACTGGAATCAAGGCATCATGGGTGCAGGGGGAGGGGGGTGTTCAGGTTTAAAATTTAATATGGCAAAAACCGAAGCATTAAATATCAAACTTCTCCAGGAGCTGGATAAATTGAAAGAACTACCCATTTAGGTACATATCTCTCAAGGACTAAAGTAGGGGTGTTTATCACTAGCATTTTGGATATGTTATATGTTATCTACCCCTATTTAAGCAACAGAGAGGAAGTGGGGGATCAGGATATTTCATGGCTGAGGCAAACAGCAACTGTTAAGATGATCATTCTGGCACAGATGTTTCATTTATTTCAGACTCTGCCTATTAAGATTTCAAGGGGGGGGCTGAGGCAGATGATACTAAAATTTGTCTGGAGGCACAGTCTCCCAAGGGTGGCAGAAAGGGTGATTCTGTGACACAACATGATAGGGGTCTTGCGAGTCCCTATAATATAATGTCACCCATTTGAGTCACATGTGGGTTTGGCAATGTGGGCCAGATAATAAGCGACATGTGCAAACAGAACATGTACTAATGGGAAAAATCCCATTGAAGTACATTCCTTGGCTAAAGGGTTGGAGGGATGGAAAAGGGAGATTGGCAAGATATGCATAGTAATAGGATTCCCATCTGGAGGACAACTATGAGGGCAGTATTGTTCAGGAACTATGTCTCACTACTGCATCATTTGCAATATAATAAAGGAGAAGAGGAGGAAACATCTTATTGAGGATAAAAAAGGGCAGGGTCATATTCTGTTTACCAATCTGTGGAGGGTGGAAAAATACAAACATTTGAGGAATTAAAGGAAAAGTACAAGATGAGAGGAGGATTTTTTTTTCTTATACGCAGGTGGTGCACTTTCTAAGAGAATAGGAATAAAGACAATTTGGGCAGGGCTGGCACCCATGAAGAGGCTATGGGTTGCAGGAAAAGGAAGTAGGCGACTGACCTGATCCTTGTACAAAGTAGTTAAGTTGTGAGTTTTTAAAAAGCTTATGATAGAATGACAAAGAGAGGAGTTTATACAAAAGCGGTTGGAGAAAATTATTCAGCAAGCACATAAGATATCCATAACGACCAAAATTAGGAAGAATAGTTTAAAACTATTGACTAGGTGGCACATAACTCCAGTGAAGTTGGGACAAAAAAAATATTCCCTAACACATCCACAAGATACTGGAGGCAGTGCAGGGAAGAGGGTATGTACTGCCATTTGGGAATGCACCAGAGGGATGATGACTGGAATCCAAAATTGATGTTGATGGAATATTAGAAAGAGGGTACTGGACACCGCTATAAATGGAAAATGGGCTTGTCTGTCTGCTGCAAGATGCAAAATTGCTTATAGATAGCAACAGCAGGAAGCCCCAGGAATACTGCATTGGACGTCAAGGCTGAGAACTGTGATATTGATGGAGAAGTTAGATACTGAGAGGAAACCTCTTCTCATCTATCTAAGCATGGAAGGGCAAAGTGGCAGTGTCTGCAAATATTACCACACAGCACACTAAGTTCCGCAAGTGCATGCTCATGAAGAGCTTGAAAGAATGTGCGTGGGAGGCCAGCATAGTATTCTGAAACACTTTCTTCCCAAAAGACTCCAAGATCTGTGCATCCTTCCCCAAGGGTACCAAAGAGCGAGTCTTGGAGCTCTTGGCTGTTTGAGAGCAAATTCAGTGACCAAGGAGTGGTACAGAAGCTGGAGCTTATCGAATCTGGGAGCCTTCTAGACTCTATTCATAGAATTGAGCTTCTTATGAATGGGCTGTTGAGAGGGGAGGTGCCTCCCCACGACTTCATATGTTCTGACCTAAGGATACTGCGCATGGACACAGTCACAGCTTCCTCAGGGTGGGCAGCAAAGTCAAGGATGTCCAACACCTTGGCCCGGGCTCATCTTCGACATTCAACTGAAATTTAGTTATTCCCATACAAAAATCAGTAAAAGAAGAGTTCCTCAGGGGGAGATCTTCGCTTTTCATGAAGCAGAGAGGAGTCTGAAGGAATGCCAAGGGACCTCTCCTCCAAGAAGAATCCTAGCTCCTGATCAGACTCCCAGGAGTGGTCCAAATCAGACTCAAAGAAGTACTCCTATGGAGAAACAGGAAATTGTGCTGGCTTCGGTCTACTGGGCTTCTAGTCAGTCTCTGAATGGGGAGTGCTGAGGGACAGGTTTCCTCTTGTGCCCTGAGGAAACTTCCTCCCGCAACACACCAGATGACCCATTTCCACCAGTGCTGACTCAGACATCCTTCTACGCGTCAACATTGAGGAACAGAGGAGAGATGTTGCGTGACCCTCCGGGATGGGCTGGAGCGCCAACATCAATGTACTCAATGTTCTGCTTTATGTTGGGTGAGAAGGTGCCTCAACTCCCCCTGTAACTGGGCTGAGATCTGCTCCTCAAGGTCCACATCAGTAAAGGCTGGGGCTCAGCCAGGGCAGCCACAATCTAGCAAGCGTAGAGGTCAAATTGGAGGCCTGGGCCAGACTCTGTAGAGGCTGGTGCATCTGGACCAGGGTCTTGGATGCTTCTTGGGTAAACAAGGTTGATGCCCTGGAGTTCCCGATGCCATATCTCAATGAGGACCAATGCCTATATTTTTTGGCCTCTGCCTGACATCAGTATTCCTCGCCATTGATGAAGATGACATCAAATCCTTGTGTGACCTCAGAGTGAGATTGGAGGATGCCTGTTGCCGATAGACCCTATTGACATTTGATATCAAGGCAGAGGGATAGATCTCCTCAATGCTGATGCATCCCCAGTGTCCAATGCAGCTCCAGGAGTTCCACCCCCGTTATTATTTTGGTTGCTCCTCTTTGAACCTCTTCTAATTCCGCTATATATTTTTTGAGATATGGCGACCAGAACTGAATACTCAAGGTGAGGTCACTCCACGGAGCGATAGAGAGACATTATAGTAATCTTGGTCTTATTTACCATCCCTTTCCTAATTATTCCTAGCATCCTGTTTGCTTGTTTGGCAGCCACCGCACACTGGACAGAAGAGTTCAGCGTACTGTCTACAACATTTAGACCTTTTTCTTGGGTACTGACCCCCCAATCTAGCATAAAGTAACTATAATTCAGATTATTCTTCCCAATGTGCATCACTTTGCATCTGTCTACATTAAATTTCATCTGCCATTTGGATGCCCAGACTTCTAGTTTCCTAAGGTCTTCCTGTAATTTTTCACAGTCCGCACGTGTTTTAACAACCTTGAATAGTTTTGTGTCATCTGCAAATTTAGGGCTTCTTTTACTAAGCCATGGTAGTGATTACCGCACAGCAAATGTGACGAAGCCCATAGGAATTGAATGGGCTTCGTCGCATTTGCTGCACCGTGAATCACTACCGCAGCTTTGTAAAAGGAGACTTTAATCACTTCACTTGTCATTACAATTTCCAGATCATTAAAGTTAAATAACACCAGTCAGAGTACAGCTCCCTGAGGCACTCCACTATTCACCCTCCCCCATTGAGAGAAATGGTCATTTAACCTCACCCTCTGTTTTCTGTCTAATAACCAATTCCTAATCCACAACAGAACATTGCTTCCTATTCCATGACTCTTTAATTTTCAGGAAAATTTGTCAAAAGCTTTCTGAAAATCCAGATACACTACATCAACCGGCTCACCTTTATCCACGTTTATTCATGTCTTCAAAGAAATGAAGAAAACTGGTGAGGCAAGACTTCCCTTGGCTGAATCCATGCTGTGTCCCAATAAACCATGTTTATCTGTGTTCGGTAATTTGATTCTTTATAATCATTTCCACTATTTTGACCAGCACTTATGTCAGGCTTACTAATCTGTAATTTACCAACTCACCCCTGGAACCCTTTTTAAAAATTGGTGTTACATTGGCCACCCTGCAATCTTCAGGTACTATGGACGATTTTAATGACAGGTTACAGATGACTAACAGCAGATCAACAATTTCATGTTCAAGTTCTTTCAGTACCTTTGGATGCATACCATTCATTCCAGGCGATTTACTACTCTTCAATTTGTTGATTTGCCTCAATACGTGTTCCAGGTTCACAGAGTTTTTTTCAGTTCCTCCACATCATCACCCTTGAAAACCATTTCCGGTACAGGTAGATCTCACACATCTTCTCTTGTAAAGACTGAAACAAAGAACTCATTCATTCTCTTTGCTATGGCCTTGTCCTCTCTGAGTGCCCCTTTTGCTCCTTCATGATCTAAAACAGTCCCACGGATTCTCTCACAAGCTTTCTGCTTCTGGTGTATCTGAAGAAGTTGTTGCTCTGAGTTTTTGCCTCTGCAGGAAGTTTCTCTTCATATTCTGTCTCAGCCTTCTTTATCAATTCTTTGCATCTAACGCGCCAGTTATGTTGCTTCTTACTTTCTTCATTTGAGTACTTTTTCCATTCTTTGAAGGATGTTCTTTTGGCTCAAATAGCCTCTTTCACTTCACCTTTTAACCATGCTGGCTGTTTTCTCTTTCCGCTTTTGTAAATATGTGGAATGCATTTGGTCTGGCTTCCAAGATGGTATTTTTAAACAATGTCCATGCCTGATTTAAAGTCCTTTAGATTATTTGGTATATTGTGCAATTTATTTTAGTGTTTGCTTCACAGAAAGTAATGAAATGTAATTAAAACTCTGTAATGAAGACTCCCTTCTTGCTATCCTAATTAGAATAACTGAAACCTGCTGACTGCCTCTATATGGAGTGATGAGGAAAAAGCGGGCTTGCTAAACAAATACTTCTGTTGTGTGTTCATAGAGGAAAATCCTGGAGAAAAATTGCAGCAGGCTGCTAAGGGTATATAAGGGAATGGAGTAGATATTGGACCATTCACAGTAGAAAGTGTTTATGAACTGTTTGAACAACTGACAGACAATGCCACGAGGCCAGGTGGAAAACATTCAAGGCTCTATGTTCTGCCTGAACATCTAAGATTGCAGTCTTCATTGGAATGCTGCCAAAATGGCTACCTTGATCTCTAACAGCACTCTGCATTAGGCACCAATAAATTTAGCATTGTGGCAGCCAGAATTTATTTATATCCAGTGCTTTTTTTTGTAGAAAAAAAGGTGCCGGTACTCATTATGGGCGGGGTCACCACATATGGCTCCACCCCTGATAGCCACACCCACATTAACCACACCCCCTATACCAGCCATGGCGCATATAAACAGACATCATTGAAAATATTATAGTACTATAGGAGAAAAAAATAACGTGATTTTATTTCATTATAAATAATCTCTGTAAGCTCTTACAGCTCCAGTATACCCAGTGCAAAATAAGACAGCCAATGTAAATTCTCAAATTGGACATAATTACAAACACTAAAATGAAAATAAAATGATTTTTTTCTACCTTTGTTGTCTGGTGACTGTTTTTCTTTCCATATTGGTCCCATTCTGTGATTCTGCTTTCTTTTCTTTTCGCTTAACTCTTCTGTGCCATTTGTGTCTCCTTTTTCTTTGCTTTCTTCAATATTTTTCAGGCTCTCTCTCTCTGTCCAGATTTAATTCATTCTTACTATCCATTCTTTAATGTCCTTCATCTACCTGTGGCTTTTCATCTTTTCCTCACCCTTGTTCTCCCCATGCCCCTTCCTCTTATTCTCCAGTCTTTCTCTATTCCCCTTTTCCATCCAGCAGCTCTGCTTTCTCTCCTCATCCTTCCAGTGTCTCCCCTATTTCTTTCTGCATTCTTCCATCCAGCATCTTCCCTCTCTCTCTCCCCATCCTTCCATCTGTTTTCCCCCCTCTCTCTCCCCATCCTTCCATCTGTTTTCCCTCTCTCTTTCCCCAATCCTTCCATCTGTTTTTCCCTCTCTCCCCAATCCTTCCATCTGTTTTCCCCTCTCTCCCCAATCCTTCCCTCTGTTGTTTTCCCTTTCTCTCTCTCCCCAATCCTTCCGTTTTCCCTCTCTCTCTATCCCCATCCTTCCATCTGTTTTCCCCTCTCCCCAATCCTTCCATCTGTTTTTCCCTCTCTCCCCATCCTTCCATCTGTTTTTCCCTCTCTCTCCCCCAATCCTTCCCTGTTGTTTTCCCTCTTTCTCTCTCTCCCCAATCCTTCCCTCTGTTGTTTTCCCTCTCTCTCTCTCCCCCCAATCCTTCCCTCTGTTTTCCCTCTTTCTCTCTCTCCCCAATCCTTCCCTCTGTTGGTTTCCCTCTCTCCCCAATCCTTCCCTCTGTTGGTTTCCCTCTTTCTCTCTCTCCCCCAATCCTTCCCTCTGTTGGTTTCCCTCTTTCTCTCTCTCACCAATCCTTCCCTCTGTTTTCCCTCTCTCTCTCTCTCCCCCAATCCTTCCCTCTGTTGTTTTCCCTCTTTCCCCAATCCTTCCCTCTGTTGTTTTCCCTTTCTCTCTTTCCCCAATCCTTCACTCTGTTGGTTTCCCTCTTTCTCTCTCTCCCCAATCCTTCCCTCTGTTGTCTTCCCTCTCTCTCTCCCCCCCCCCCAATCCTTCCCTCTGTTGTTTTCCCTCTTTCTCTCTCTCCCCAATCCTTCTCTCTGTTGTTTTCCCTCTTTCTCTCTTTCCCCAATCCTTCCCTCTGTTGGTTTCCCTCTCTCCCCAATCCTTCCCTCTGTTGGTTTCCCTCTTTCTCTCTCTCCCCAATCCTTCCCTCTGTTGGTTTCCCTCTCTCTCTCTCCCCAATCCGTCCCTCTGTTGTTTTCCCTCTCTCTCTCCCCAATCCTTCCCTCTGTTGTTTTCCCTCTCTCTCTCTCTCCCCAATCCTTCCCTCTGTTGTTTTCCTCTCTCTCTCTCTCTCCCCAATCCTTCCCTCTGTTGTTTTCCCTCTCTCTCTCTCTCCCCAATCCTTCCCTCTGTTGTTTTCCCTCTTTCTCTCTCTCCCCCAATCCTTCCCTCTGTTGTTTTCCCTTTCTCTCTCTCCCCAATCCTTCCCTGTTTTCCCTCTCTCTATCCCCATCCTTCCATCTGTTTTCCCCTCTCTCCCCAATCCTTCCCTCTGTTGTTTTCCCTTTCTCTCTCTCCCCAATCCTTCCCTGTTTTCCCCTCTCTCTCTATCCCCATCCTTCCATCTGTTTTCCCCTCTCCCCAATCCTTCCATCTGTTTTTCCCTCTCTCTCCCCATCCTTCCATCTGTTTTTCCCTCTCTCTCCCCAATCCTTCCCTGTTGTTTTCCCTCTTTCTCTCTCTCCCCAATCCTTCCCTCTGTTGTTTTCCCTCTCTCTTTCTCTCTCCCCAATCCTTCCCTCTGTTTTCCCTCTTTCCCTCTCTCCCCAATCCTTCCCTCTGTTGGTTTCCCTCTTTCTCTCTCTCCCCCAATCCTTCCCTCTGTTGGTTCCCTCTTTCCCCAATCCTTCCCTCTGTTGTTTTCCCTCTTTCCCCAATCCTTCCCTCTGTTGTTTTCCCTCTTTCTCTCTCTCCCCAATCCTTCCCTCTGTTGTTTTCCCTCTCTCTCTCTCTCTCCCCCCAAAACTTCCCTCTGTTGTTTTTCCTCTCTCTCTCTCTCTCCCCAATCCTTCCCTCTGTTGTTTTCCTTCTCTCTCTCTCTCCCCAATCCTTCCCTCTGTTGTTTTCCCTCTCTCTCTCCCCAATCCTTCCCTCTGTTGTTTTCCCTCTCTCTCTCTCTCTCCCCAATCCTTCCCTCTGTTGTTTTCCCTCTCTCTCTCCCCAATCCTTCCCTCTGTTGTTTTCCCTCTCTCTCTCTCTCTCCCCAATCCTTCCCTCTGTTGTTTTCTCTCTCCCAAATCCTTCCCTCTGTTGTTTTCCCTCTTTCCCCAATCCTTCCCTCTGTTGGTTTCCCTCTTTCTCTCTCTCCCCAATCCTTCCCTCTGTTGGATTCCCTCTCCCTGCCAAGTTTGGCGCGAACGGCGCGAAGACGCGACGCGGCACCAGCCCCTATTTCCGGCCGCTGCTGCTTCTCCTGTTGTTGAGCAGCAGCGGCCGCTACACAAAGAAAAAGAAGATTAAAAAAAATTGAAACCTGGCTGAAACGCGGCACCCCGGCACTGTAGACAGCCATTAGGCATTGGCTGTTGCCCCGCAACCGCTCCTCCTCTTGCCTCTACGTCACTGCCCCTGGAGGAAGACCCCGGAGGAGCGCAGTGACGTAGAGGCAAGAGGAGGAGCGGCTGCGGGGCAACAGCCAATGCCTAATGGCTGTCTACAGTGCCGGGGTGCCGCGTTTCAGCCAGGTTTCAATTTTTTTAAAAATCTTTTTCTTTGTGTAGCGGCCGCTGCTGCTCAACAGGAGAAGCAGCAGCGGCCGGAAATGGGGGCTGGCACTGCGTGCGGGACATGGACTCACGGGGCGGGGGGAGCAAAAAAAAAAAAGGTGCCGGTACGCCGTACCGTTGCGTACCGGCACAAAAAAAGCACTGTTTATATCCCACATTATCCCAACAGAACAGGTTCAATGTAGCTAACAACTTATTGTGATTAACAGTACAAAAAGTGAAGTGGGATAGTATAGTAGTATAACATTAAGTAGTAATAAAATAAATGATTGAGTAATTACAATATGTAATACGGAAACGAATGCTATACACAAAAAACTAACAATTTATAGTCATCCATGTACAAAAACAATTAGAATGGAACTAAGAAATTGAATAATTGTACATGTAGGGGTTTAAATTAATTATGATCATCCATGAGAAATTGCTGAAACACAGAGAGGCTTTAATGTATGTCCGGAATATCAAATAATTAGGTTCCTATCTGATGAATTTTGGGAGGGAATTCCACCATTTGGTACAGAGATATGAGAATTCTGACATGTAGATTGACTTGTATATCATATTTTTGCAACTGGGATAGTGGAGGGTTAGATAATCTCTTGAACCAGGGACAGCGTTGGAAAGGGGAAGATCAATTAAAGATTGCATATAATCAGGGGTTAAGCCATATAGAGTTTTGAAAACAAATATACATACTTTGAATGTTATTCTACCTTTGATTGGGAGCCAGTGTAACTTTATAAGCAAAGGGGTTGCACTTTTCAAATTACAAAAGTGACTCCACCTGCTCACCCTGGGAATTTGGCTATTCTTCCACCTCGCGCCATTCCATTGCATCGCTGGAGGAACTACTACTACTACTATTTGACATTTCTAAAGCGCTACTAGGGTTACGCAGCGCTGTACAATATAACATAGGACAGTCCCTGCTCGAAGAACTTACAATCTAATGGACAAATGTACAGACAATCAAGTAGTGGCAGTCAAATTGGGGCAGTCTAAGGTTAGGTGCCAAAGGCAACATTGAAGAGGTGGGCCTTGAGCAAGGACCTGAAGATGGGCAGGGAGGGGGCCCGGCGTAGGGCCACAGGAAGTTGATTCCACGCAAAGGGTGAGGCAAGGCAGAATGGGCGGAGCCTGGAGTTGGCGGTGGTGGAGAAGGGTGCTGAGAGGAGGGATTTGTCCTGTGAGCGGAGGTTTCGGGCGGGAACGTAAGGGGAGATGAGGGTGGAGAGGTAATGAGGGGCTGCAGACTGAGTGCATTTGTAGGTGAGAAGGAGAAGCTTGAACTGAATGCGGTATCTGATCGGAAGCCAGTGAAGAGACCTGAGGAGGGGGGTAATATGAGTGTATCGGTTCAGGCGGAATATAAGACGAGCCGCAGAATTCTGGATGGATTGAAGTGGGGATAGATGGCTAAGTGGGAGGCCAGTGAGGAGAAGGTTGCAGTAGTCAAGGCGAGAGGTAATGAGGGCATGGATGAGAGTTCTCCACCTGCTCACCCTGGGAATTTGGCTATTCTTCCACCTCGCGCCATTCCATTGCATCGCTGGAGGAACTGTTCTGTGTCACCATCTTAGTGGAGTTGAAGTGCTGCGAGCGGTAAGCAAATCTTTCAGTGATCTGCGCAGATGAGTCATTGCAAACCACACTTCCATGGATAATCATTCAGGCAATGAATAGGGATAGAATAACAACTAGAAGCTAGATTAAGATGTAGTTAATTGCTAGAAATTTTGTTAGCTCACCTGGCCATCTTGAATTGTCACTGTTCTCTCAAGGCTAGTTCTTTTAATGCAGGATGAATCAATAAAACAAATGCACACACCACAAAAATATTCATTAGAACAGCGATAAACTAGGTTAATTTCTATGAGAGAAAACAACAAACTTCATTCTGGAAAACATTTTATGTCTAATAAAATAATCCTATCAAAAAAAAACAAAAAACCAGTGGAAACATTTTCAAAACTAACCATGTGCTCTTGAGCTCATCTGGCTTCCTAAATTAAAACAGAGAAATAGTGCACCATGTAGACATCCTGGGCCCAGAATAAGCTTAGTCAGTATGCAGTATGCCCACTTGCTCAAAGAAAGTCAGCTACTCGCTGTGCTCTCCCCAATCAGACTACTTCAGCATGTCCAAAAAACTGTCCTACAAATTTGTTAAACAGAACTTCACCTAGTCCAGTCTCTGCTGAAAAACAGCAAGAAGGCATTGAGAGCATGTTCTCTTACCGCTACCTTCAACAGCCCACAGCTCCCTCGCTTTTGGTGAGGCAGCTTCAAGGTGAAGAAGTGCTGGATGTGTGTCATCGGCTGCTAAAAAGCCTTTCTGTAAGCATGCTCAGCCTGGCCCCATTGATTTCTGGGAGCTGTAGTAATACCATGGCTTGGCAGCAAGAAGGGTATATAGGCTGCTTTGAAGAAACCAGTATTCCCAGAATACCATATGACAAAGAAATTTCCAAGGGATCAGAGTTGACAGGCTCCGAGGAGAGCAGCTTCCCTAAGCATAATCAATCACTGCCGGGTAAGATTAATAAACAAGCACATAGTTTGCTAGGCAGCAATCCAAAATTGTTGTGTAGCACTTTTGAAAAAAAAGGTGTGTATCAGGTCCCCCAACTTTCATTTTATGGTGAAATCAAATGCACTTTCTACTGAGAATGGAGCAAATAACAGCATTGAGACTGGGAGAAAAAGGCAATATGTTTTCTGGCCATTTGGGACCCATTTTTGGCCTTGTTCTCTTCAAGGATGAGCAATATCTTCCTTAATTGAATGCATATATGGTCTAGGGTGAGGAATTAGTTTTTAAACTGATCCCCCCCCCCCCTAAGTATAGCACAGTAACTAATAATAGAGATTTTAATAGTTTGTTTAAGGGGGATGGAATTAAGCATTAGCTATCCAAATAATGGTATTAGTTTAATGTGTTGTTCTTTTGCAATAAAGAAGCTGCTTTCATAAAAAAGGTGTGCAGCCATGTAGCCACCCAGCTTAGAGGGAATACTGCCCTTTATTATTTCCATCAGTACTACCACCTCATCTTACTACCGTAGCAGTAGGGTAACACAAGCTAGAGGTCAAATGAATTTCAAATGTGGATTCGGCACCAAAATCAGCCCAAAAACCAAATTTGGCCTGGTTTTGGTTTCAAGCAAAAATGCTGGTGCATTTTTTGAATAAACCTGAAACTCCACGCAGTGCAGTGTGCGCGCTTCCACCTGTGCCACCCCCCCCCCAAACAGGAGCAGGCTCAACCCCTCCCTCTCTCTCCTACCTTCCTCTTCCCTAGAGTAGGTTCAACCCCCCACCATCCCCTCAAAGAGGCTCAACCCCACCCACAGGTCTCCCCAGAACTACCTTAGAGTCCCTGATGGTCTAGTGGCAAGTCATGGCAGGAACGATTCCCAGTTGCTCCTGCTCATGATGTCTCCACTGTCAAAATGGCTACTGTAAACGCCAGTGACAGTCTCGTGAGGCTGCTGCTGGAGGCGCAGCAGCCACTTTGAGAATGGAGTTGGCATAGCAGGAGTAATCTGTAGTCACTCTTGCCCAAGCTGACTCCATTCTCAAAATGGTTGCCGTGATTTTGAGCAGCAGCCAATGGAAGAGTCGGAATGGGTAGGAGGGACTGGGGATCACTCCGACTAGCCACTAGACTACCAGGGACTCTAAGGTAGGCTATGTTAGGGGGGAGGGAAGTGGAAGGTGGTGAAGGCCTTACTGTTTGGAGAGAGGAGGAGAAGGCATGGCAGATGCAACCGATTAAGGGGCAAGGCCAGCTTCGGTTTCAGCCGAAACTAAGCAGCACATTTGGGTCGCAGATTCGGTTTTGGCTAAAACCAAAAAAATATTTTTGGTTGGCCTCTAGACCCATCACTACAGACTATTATCTACAAGGGCAACATGTTCCCTATCCCATGGTAGCCCCAGGGTCCCTCCTGTCCACAGTGTTTATCTTAAATAGGAAGCCAGACAAAAGAACAGGCCAGGAACAGAACTGATGTTGTAACCTACAGATGGCCAGAACATTATGGAGGTAGTGAAGGGTGACAGCGACACATTTGTCACCCTGCAGCCTACTGACAATATGTAGTTTCTGCCCCTGTCCAAGGTATTGGCGAAACCACATGGAGTACGTATGGTTTAATTTTATTTGATATACGTCTATTCATAAAATACAGCATAGTGGTTCACAATAAAACAAATCTAACAGAAAAGAACTACAGTGTCAAACAGGAAAGAGACCTAAGAACAGCATTATTCGTACCAAGAAAAGACAGTTTGAAAGAGATAGAGAGAACACAAGAACAGGATATAGTTGACAGGTGCCCGGCCCCAGGGAATGCTCAATGGGTGTCTCCAAACACATCATTAAATAAATGAGTCTTAAGGGCTGCCTTAAATTCGGGGAACTTATTCAGTTTTGGAGGCTGTATATTGAAAAGAATGTAAAAACACTTGAAGCTGTTGAGAGGAAAACAACAAAATGGTACGGGATATGTGCCAAAAGACAAATGAGAAGATCTGAATATGTATACCCTGGAGGAGAGGACGGATGGGGAGGGGATACAGACATTTACATTCTTGTAAGTTATTAAGGAGCAAAACCACCTTTTCCAAAAACAAATAGGCTATAGATAAAAGCAGAGGACATGAAATTAAGTTACAAGGAGGGAAACTTAAAAGCAACATCAAGAAATATTTTTTCACAGAGAGGGTGGTGGATGCCTGGAATGTTCTTCTGCAGGAAGTGGTGGGATCAAAACGAGTGACAGAATTCCAAATTCCATGGCATAAACACATATATTCCCTATATGGCGTGAAGATGGAATAAAAGTATAGGGCATTTCCACAACATAAATAACATTCACTCTTTAAAGAGAAAAAAAAGGCTTATGTTTGTGTGTGTGGGGGAGGAGGGGTGACCGCACTGGGTATTAATTACAACCCTAAAGATTTTAAAGGGGAGGGGGGTGTAACCCTCAGTCACATGAGAACCCTAGCCATCTTTCTAGGCAAACCATGTGGGCCATACTTATAGCATCAACAAACCAAAAAAGTCCGTTTCTCAAAAAATGAAGCGGGCCCTAGGAAGTCTCTCGTCTCTCCCCTGCCCTCCCCTCCATGTCCAGCGATTCTCCCCTGCCCTCCCATCCATGTCCAGCGATTCTCCCCTCATGTCCAGCAACTCGCCCCACCCCCACATGCCCCCCTTTTAAGCACCCGAGTTACAGTTCAACCCCAGCCCTCATCTGCCCACCCTCTTCTCCCACAACAGCCCTCCTTTCCTTCCATTTTACCTGAAGTTGCAGCAGAGTCAGTGAAAGCAGCAGGCTTGGCTCGCCTCCAGCCTTCCCTTCTCTCTCAGTGTCCCACCCTCCTCTAACGTAATTTCTTCTTTCCGTGAGGGCGGGACACTGAAATGGAAGGGAAGGCTGGAGGCGATCCGATTACATATACGTCATTTGCATATGGTTACGAACCCAGCCAGACAACCATCCAGGGACGCAGATTGATGAATATATAGATTATAAAACTATACTGTATCTATCTGCTGTCACTTAATGTTACTATGTAATTCTTGAAGCCTTACAGCAGAGCTTCCCAAACTATAGGTCAGGAAACCAAATGGGGTCAGGACCTTAGTGGGCTCTCTATAGGTGCATCATTGCTGCACCTGCAGGGGAATCACACAATTTTATATCATGGAGTCACGGCCACAAAAAGACTGAAAAGCACTGCCTTAGAAGTTTATAGTCAAAAGACAACAGATCCCAGAGAAAAGTCCAAAACAAAATACTTTATTAAAAAACTAGTAAAAAAAGGCCCGTTTCTGAAAGAAATGAAACGGGCGCTAGCAAGGTTGTCCTGTAATGGCAATTATGTTTTTAAGGGAACTGTTAGGAGAGGGTATGTGTGAGAGAGAGTGAGTATGAGAGAGAGAGAGAGAGTGATTGAGAGTGTGTGTGTCTGTGTCGAGTGCACCAATTATGCTCTCTCCCCTGCATTCATCCATATGCAGCAAACGTCCTCTGTGCCCTGCCTCCTTCATCCATCCATGTGCAGCATCTCTCCCCTGCCCCCTCCATCCATTGTGATGCAGCAATTCTCCTCTGTCCCTTGCCCTCCCCCCCTACATGTGCATCAACTCTGCATTCTCCCCTGGCCTCTCCTCCATCCACCCATATCCAGGGCCCCCCTCCCTCCATCTCTCCCCCCTCTGAGTTCCAGGCCCCCTCCCTACCTCTCTCTCTGTGTGCCCTCCGAGTTCCAGGGCCCCCTCCCCTTTGAGTTCCAGGATCCCCTCCCTCCCCTTCGAGTTCCAGGACCCCCATTCTCATTCGAGTTCCACACCCCCGCACCTCCCTCCCTCGAGTTCCAGGACCTCCCTCCCCTCCCTCCCTACGAGGTCCACGCCCCCTCCCTCTCTCTCTGACTCTGCCCTCCAAGCACGACCTGTCCTCCGGCAGCCTCTCGCCTTCCTGTGCTGGCTGTATTTTAAAAATTCTTACCTTGGGGTGCGGCGTCCACAGTGAAGGTGAGCGGCGCTTCAGACTGCCTTCGCATGTGTCTCAGCTCTGCCTCTGGTCCTGCCCTCATTTCCTGTTTCTGGAAGGGCGGGACCAGAGGCAGAGCTGAGACACATGCGAAGGCAGTCTGAAGCGCCGCTCGCCTTCACTGTGGATGCTGCACCGCAAGGTAAGAATTTTGAAAATACAGCCAGAACTTAGGAAGGCGAGGGGCTGCCTGAGGACAGGTTGTGCTTGGAGGGCAGAGAGAGAGAGGAAGGGAGGCGCAGGGGCTGGCAACTATACAGAGTTCCCCGCCGTTGGTTGGTTGCCTTGTGCTGCTGTCGTACCATTTCTTTGCCTCTGATACGTCCCTCATGTTGGTGACGTCACGTTCCTTTGCCTAGGAACTCTGCAGCGTTCCCTTCCCTCTCACTGTTCCGCCCTCGACGTCATCACGTTTTGACGCAAGGGCAGGACAGAGAGAGATGGTGACAGAGTTACGAACCCTTATGAACCCTTCACTGCAGTCTGCCATGGAGTCAGCTTCAGAACGTTGGAGGTGCAAATTATTATTGTAGATATACCCAATGTGGTCTATGTTTCGCCAAACAAGGGCTGCCTCAGAGGAACGCAACTAAAAACAGTTAATAAGCATACACAGCATATAAGAATACATAGATCTTAAACAATAAAATAATCACAAACAAAATGCAAGGGTCCACAGTTCTCATGCAATATGAGCAGAGCCAGCCCAAAAGTATCTGATGCCCTTAATGAGCCTTCATCCATGTGTACCATACTCAGGGAGATTGAGGGCTCCACTCCTGTAGTCCAGCATCCCCTTCACCACCCTCCCCTCAAGTGACCAGCATCTCCCTTTCCACTCCTTACCCCCAATTGAGCATCTCCCCCTTCCTTGCCCCCCCCCCCCCCCACTGTTGTCCTACCTTTTCGCAGACCAGAGCCAAACTTTAAAGCAGGGCCTTTAAACGGAGGCCCATGCTGAAGAGGTGCTGCGTCCTGCCCTCTCTGACACATGGGTTCGGGGGGGGGGGGGGGGGGAGACAAGACGCAGCAGCACTTCAGCACCTGTTTAAAAGCTTCACACTAGTGCTGAATCTGCTTGCAACTTCAGCCTTGGCCCAGAAAGAAAGACTAGATGTTGCACACAGGACTACTACTACTATTATTAAACATTTCTATAGCGCTACTAGACTTACGCAGCGCTGGACAGGAGGAGAGGGTGGAGAAGAGCAGAGAAGATTCTGCTATCTTGCCACCTTTAGCTAATATCTAGTCCACCTAATGGCAAGTTCAGACCGGAATGTGAAAATGGGTAATGTCAGTGCCAGCCAGCTTTTCTCCAGCTCTTTATAATACTACCACTGTATTCTAATAGGGAAAAACAATGCAGTCAGGGCATAATTCTCAGGTTTTCCAACAGAAAATGGGTTTTTAATAGCTTAAAAAGGCTTCTGAAAATTGTTATTCCACTCCCCAATGTGAGCAAAGGCTGAGATGCTAAGTTAGCCAGTTTCAGGAGAGAGACTTTTTGACCAATCCTGGTTTTGTAAACTTACTCCCCAAAGTAGTGTGGAATTTAGAGTCCTTGATTCTACCCTGCATAACTCTTCCTCTCTAGATTCCTAATGTGTGTACAACACATTGACCTTAATCGACCACAAGAACTCCTTGTAACTGTCTCTCTACTGGAGATGGCGAACACCTCTACGGTACTATGTAAGCCACATTGAGCCTGCAAATAGGTGGGGAAATGTGGGATAAAATAAATACCCATTGAAATTCCGTGCTGTAGGTCCCAAAATGCAACATGACAGGACTGTCAGAAAAAGAGGGCTATAAAAGATACTATGCAAGGGAAGGATTCGATCCATAGGAGCCAACTTTGCAAAATGATTGAGAGTGCTAAACCCAATGGAAATTACACCTTCCTGGACCCAATCAAGGAGTTTGCTCAATATTCAGGGTGGTTAGGCACCCACAGAGCTGGCTCCTATAATTCTATCACCTACAAAAACACTACAAACCTGCCGTTATACTTTCAAAACAAACCCTGGGGAGTTTCCCTATGAAAACAGGCCTTCAAACTTCCACGGAGATGAAGATACCGGCGCTGCGGATTATGCTTTTAAAAGAAGACCGTAGCTCAACGCTCCATATCTTAACCAAACTATTAAATACAGTCACATCCTAATACAAACACACCCAGAATCACCACCTAACAAATATAAGTACACAACCCCCAGGAGAAAAACTACTACTTATCATTTCTAAAGCTCTACTTGACTTGACGCTTGAACATAAAGAGACAGTCCCTGCTCGACAGAGCTTACAATCTAATTAGGACAAACAAGAGATAAGGGAATATTAAAGTGAGGATGATAAAATATGGGTTAGGCGTTGAAAGCAGCATCAAAAGGGTGGGCTTTTAGCTTAGATTTGAAGATGGCCAGTATTCCCCCCCCCCCTCTTGCCCACTGCCAATAAATATCTCGGTCTTTTGGAGTCATGCCCATGGAAGTTAATCCTTTCTCTCCCCAGACATACACACTTACTGCAAGGATACTGCTATGAGCATACAGCCGACACTAACAGCCACTTCGTCCCCGCACACCGCCAGCATTGCCATGCTGCAGTACAGACCCGGCGCGCTTGGCTCCGATAGCTCCACATTTAGGAAGAGCCGCCCGGAGTTAGGTTTCCTGTTTCCTGTCACGTGTGGGAGGCGTGATAGAGTTTCGTCCTTGCGTTTAAGCCGTGTGTGTGTCAGTGTCAGTACACTACAGTAGTAGGCATGGCGGCCTCCTTACTCCGGAGAACGGGTTGGGTTAAATTTGGCAAGGTAATTAGTGTAGTGCTCGAACCGCTATTGATAAAACCGTACTGTATTAACACTGTCATTTTGTGTAAATTGGAAGTAGAGTCTTTGGCAAAGGCTAGAAATCTTGTGCCAGTTTTTAGAACTTTGTTATTAGATCGCGTACATTTATTTGAAGCTCCTTGCCCTTTTAGCGTTTTCGCAATTATCCAGATTTGCCTGACTTGTCTTTGTTTATTCACCACGCCATAGTGTTGCAGTTCAGATTTGTACATACATTGGGGCCTATGTAATGGAAATATGGTAAAACTTGTCAAATATTCTGTAATTGGTAAAACTCTCGGTTAATGCACAGACCTTTCACTAGAGAAGACGATTTAGTACAGAAAACAAGTGGGTCTATTTGTTGTCCCAGCCCCTTTTTTTCCAAGCTACCTGTTGGAAATGGGAGGGTAGGAGAAGGAAGCAAACCGTTGTTTTCTTCTCTATTGCATTTGGTCCATGGTCACCCCTTGGAATAGAGAAGGGAATGATTTTATAAGTTATGCCTTGTAGCACTATAGAAATGATAAATAGTAGTAGTAGTACTTGGTCATGTAGAAGAACAGTTTTGCTTGTTCAAGTAAGAATGTATAAAATACTCTTGTTGTACGTGTTGCATACAAGTAGACACAGAAAACAAATCATCTGCTTGTATGTGATATACACATAGATGTATTTGGAGGGGGGCAGGATCTGCAGGTGTGTTTTTTTTATTAGCACATATGGTCACGGAATTACTCTTGTGTTGGCACGGGTGTAGCTTAGTGTGGGAGCTTTTGGGTAGACTGTTTTATAAAGACACATAAGAACATGTTGACTTTTATAAAGCAAGTGGAAAATACATATGTGCCTTGCCTGATTAGTTGCACTTTTATAAAAATTACCTGACAGGTAAACACCAAAATGGCCTTTCAGATCTGCCTAATTCAGAAAAGCCATGCTGAGCAGGTCTAAGATCCATTGACTGTAGCATCCTGTTCTGACAAGTGGCCAGTCCAGGTCACAGCTACTTAAAATTGGGAAAGATCAGCCATCTGGCTAAAACATTTTTTTTAATAGTTACCAGATTTTTGGCTTGGAAATCAGGGACACCTAGGTGGGGCTAGATGGGTGGGGCTGTGTGAGGTCTTCCCATGGCAATTTTCTATAATAGAAATTATGATTTTTGGCACTCTCTCTGTCCCCCACCTTTCAGTCCAGAAATCTACCCCTCTCTCTCTGACCTCTGTCCTTCCAGTAAGCCATCTCCACCGCTTTCTTGTTTCTTCTTTTTAGTCCACCCATCCCCACTACTTTCTTCCTCCTAATTCAACCTTCTTCAGATCTTTCTCTATCTCTCTTCTAGTTCAGAATTTTGAATTTTTTTTTCTGTCTCCTTCCTCAACCCCCCTCCCTACCCTGTGTGGCCTTTCAAACTTCCCTTTACAGCTCCCAGCTCCTTCCCTCCGGTCACAGCATTAGGAAGTGCAGCGCTGTGATAGTACATCTCTGCTGGGTCCCACTTCTCTAAAGTACACTTCAGTTGCCATGTGAGCGGGACACGACAGATACACAACATGGCTCAGGAGAACTACAACATCACTGCTGTATACTTTCTAATCCTGTGGCCGGAGGGAAGGAGCTAGGAGCACAAGCAGAGGTTTGGATTTGAAGTGAGGGCCTGACGCTTGCAGTGGGTAGTGATAAGAGTGGGAGATGATGGATCACTTGAAAGGAGGGGCAATTCAAAACAATTCTACTGCACCTCTGTCCCCATTACTCAAATGTGGGACAAATGGTTGCCAAGGAAGAGTCAGGGAAAGGGGTCTGAAATCGGGAACGTCTGGTAACCCTAATTTTTTAATGGACTTTTCCTTTAGGTAAAAAACAACTTTTTCCAGGCATAGGCACCTTGTATAAGAGCCTTGGGAAAGAGTAAACCTCTGCCTGCTGGACCTGCAGCCTTCCTCCCTACCAGTATTGCCCCCTCTCTCTCTACCCCCCCCCCATCTTGCCCACTGCCATACCGAATCTTTTGTTTTCCTCCTCACGTTGCCACCTCTGCTGGAACTGTGATAATAAAAGGTGCATGGGACCGTGGCTCTTTGCCTGCTGTTGCTGCTTCCTGAGCTGGTCCTACCTTCTCTGAAAGAAAAAAAAAATACAAACCAAAAGGAAAGGGAAAATAAACCCTACGTAAAAAATACCCAAAAGAATAAAAGTAGGGTGGACCAAGGTACTTCCAGCAAACAATGTAAAAAAAGGTAAAAATTGAACTTTGACAAGGCACCATCAGTGAGACGGATCCGACATGGCTATGTTTTGGTGGAGAGCCGCCTGCTTCAGGGGTCAACAGATGCTCTAGAAAGAAATAAAATGAAGACAGCAATATATTTACAAAATAGGAAACATATATCTTCTAAAAATGGAATTATATAAAATATATTACAAAACAGCATGGGAAATAATAATTTATCCAAAGTGACCAACATAAAAGCAGACATAAATACTAAATATGCCACTTAAGTTCTCTTTAGACAAGGAGCCGTTAAAACATATGTAATATAAATATATGAACATATATGTGACATAAAATATAGAAAGTATATATAAAAAAACTGTGAGAAAATGTATGGAAGAGACAGTCCCCACATAGAACTAAAAGGTCCAATGGCAAAAATGTATAGTTTTTGTGTGCTTCAGCACACAAAAAAATGATGTATGCATATTTGTGAACTTAAGAAACAACCCTCAGAATGTCCAAACAGGTGTATATTAGCAAACCACTGGGTAGCATTTCATGCAGATGAAGTTGTGGTAAAACTAACCTGTCCAAATGTATTATCAATTAAGAAGAAGTAGTGTAATGGAGTCCAAATCCAGAAGTACCAGCAAAGCTCAAATGAAAAAGTATCTATCTTTTTAAATACAACAAAAAATGAGTGGTTAACATTAAAGGATATGGAGACACAAAGTTGTTGTAAAGTAAAAACATGAAACCTGGCAGCAGGCAGTGTGTTTATGAAAAAGAGTAAGAAAAGCTGAATATGTAATAAAACAAAAACTGTGAATCTTTTAAAATGAAGAGAAAAATTGAAAAACCTCAAGATCTCATGGTAATCGGAGTGTCTATACAGAAAGAAAGCAAATGCACTCTGAAAACGAGACTACAAAATTACATTATGGTCAGGATGCATATGTATGATATAGGATAGTGTTTCCCAAGTCCAATCATGGAGTACCCCTTGCCAGTCAGGTTTTCAGGATATCTACAATGAATACGCATGAACTTGATTTGCATACAATGGTTCCATTATATGCAAAAACCTGACTGGCAAGGAGTACTCCAGGACCGGACTTGAGAAACACTAATGTCTGACAATATATGTATGAAGACACCATCTAAGAAAGCTTTTAAGGACATATTAAGGAGAACATATTTTAAAAAGAGAGATATATGTGAAAAAAATACATGCAGTTCCAGCAGAGGAGAACATAAGCGAGGAAAAGATGAAAAGCCATAGGTAGATAAAGTAAAAAGAGGAAAATTAAAGAATGGATAGTAAGAATGAATTAAATCTGGACAGAGAGAGAGGCAGAAAAATAAATTGAAGAAAATAAAGAAAAAGGAAACCCTGGCAAGAGAGTTAAGAGAAGACAAAGGAAAGCAGAATCAAGAGACTGGGACCTACTACTACTACTACTTAACATTTCTAAAGCGCTACTAGGGTTACGCAGCACTGTACAATTTAACATGGAAGGACAGTCCCTGCTCAAGGAGCTTACAATCTAAAAGACAGGTGTACAATCTAGAGACGTGTACAATCTAAAAGACAAGTGTAGAGTCAATCTGATAGGGCATACTATATTTCTCGAAAGGTTAGGTGCCGAAAGCAGCATTGAAGAGGTGAGTTTTAAGCAGAGATTTGAAGATGGGTAGGGAGGGGGCTTGGCGTAGGGGTTGAGGAAGATTGTTCCAGGCATAGGGTGAGGCAAGGCAGAATGAGCGGAGCCTGGAGTTGGCAGTGGTGGAGAAGGGTACTGAACGGAGGGATTTGTCCTGTGAGCGGAGGTTACGGGCGGGAACATAGGGGAAAATGAGGGTAGTGAGGAGCCGCAGACCTGGTGCATTTGTAGGTAAGGAGGAGAAGCTTGAATTGTATGCGGTATCTGATTGGAAGCCAGTGAAGTGACTTGAGGAGAAGGGTGATATGAGTATATCGGTTCTAGCTGAATATAAGACGTGCGGCAGCGTTCTGAACGGATTGAAGGGGGGATAGATGGCTAAGGGGGAGGCCGGTGAGGAGTAAGTTGCAGTAGTCAAGGCGAGAGGTAATGACCAACACAATTAGAAAAAGTAAATGGCCAGACAGCAAAGGTACAGAAAATAATTTTATTTCTAATTTAGGATAGAGTAATATGGTAGCTGTGTTAATGAAGGTTAATAAATGCAAATAAAACACAAAATAGAAAATAAGGTGATACCTTTCACTGATTTTTAACAACTTTTTGATTAGCCTTCAGAGACCAGCACTTTCTTCCTCATATCAGGAGAGGATACCATAACAGCATTATACTGTCCTGACCCGACCTGAAGCAGGACGATTTGGCCTCTGAAAACTAATTGAAAAGGGTATTAGGCTATTAAATAAAATATTTTCTGAAATGGCCGTGGGATTGAGGTGTGCCAGGGGTGGAGCCATATAGAATGGGTGGGGCTGGGGGCATGTACTAAAATCTCCCTCTCTCCAACTTTGGCTTTGACGTTAGCTCCAGCTCATCTACTACTCCGAACATAGAGTCTCACTCTCCTGGTAGCCGCAGAGTCTTGTCTCAGTCATGCCCATGGGCTCACTGTTCGGACTGTGAAGCCTTCCTCTGTCTGTAGCCAGCCCACTTATCTCTTGCTCTGGCCACCTGCCCTGGCTCTTGCTCTAACTGCCTGTCATAGCTCCTGTTCTAGATGCATGGCCTGACTCGGGTCCTGACCTCCTGGTCTGGTTTCTTTTGTGACTACATGGCCTGGCTTCGGCTATGGTCACCTGATCTGGCTTTGGCTCTTGATCTTGCCACCTGATGTGCCTCCTGCTTTGGCTGCCTGGCCTGGCGCCTGCTCTGTCCACCTGGCCTCATTTCCTCTTTCTGCCTGGCCATGTTTTTTTTTTATTATGGCCACCTGGCCAGGTTTTTCCTTTGCCCAACTAGCTTTGCTGTCTGACCTAGTCTTTCTTCTGTCTGCCTGGCCTGGCTCTGTTTCTATTTATTGAGCCTTATTGGGCTCTGGCTTTGACCGTCAAGCCTCATATGCTTCTGTCTCCGTCTGTCAAAGCTCAAATGACTCTGGCGTATTGCATTGGCTCTGGTCCTGGCTGTCTAGCCTCGAATGGCTCCGACTGGCCTGGCTGTGGCTCTTGGGCCATGGCTAGCTTCAGCTCTGGCCCTGGCCGTTGGGTGTCGACTGGATTCTGCTCCAGCCATTGAGCCACAGTTAGTTTAGGCACCAACCACTGAGTTTTCATTAGATCCAGATCAGGCGGTGAGCCCGGCCTTGGTCCCGGCTGCATCCTTCTTAGCCTAATCTAACTCCAGCCTCGACCGTCAAGCATTGCTTGGCTACGGCTCTGGCCATCAAGTCTCTTCTAGCTCCAGCTTGGGCCATCGAGCGTTGCCTTGCTCTGGCTCCGACCGTTGATCCTAGCTCCTGCCGTCGAGCCTCACCTGCCTTTTAGGTCTCATCAATCTCGGACTCTGGCCATTGGGCCTTATCTGGTTCTGACTCTGGCCATCGAACCTTGCTGCAGCTTCTCCAACAAGGTTAGCCTAGCTCCGGCTCTGGCCGTCAAATTGGGCAGTGGAGTTTGCTCCACTTCTCATTGTGCCTTTCAACAGGTTGGTCAGTGGGGACTTGATTGAGTTTGCTCGCTCACCTGTCTCCGGCGCTGATAAGTACATAAGTAATGCCACACTGGGAAGAGACCAAGGGTCCATCGAGCCCAGCATCCTGTCCACGACAGCGGCCAATCCAGGCCAAGGGCACCTGGCAAGCTTCCCAAACGTACAAACATTCTATACATGTTATTCCTGGAATTGTGGATTTTTCCCAAGTTCATTTAGTAGCGGTTTATGGACTTGTCCTTTAGGAAACCGTCTAACCCCTTTTTAAACTCTGTCGATCCTAGCTCCTGCTCTGGTCTTCGGATGGTTCTGCGGCTTAGCCATCGAGCCTGGCTCCGGCTCTTCCCAGGTTGTTTCCATCAGCAATGGATCTGTCTTTGGTTTTTCTACTTCTCCCTTCCTTTACTGGATTTTCTTAGTTGGACGTAGGACATGCTTTCTATGCAGTCCTTCCAGCATGGCTTTTGTCGTCCTCGGGGACTCTGGTATAGATCTCTGTGGCAGGGGGAGATGGCCTGCTCTTGCCTCTGTAGCATTGCTGGGGCCTCTTTATTAGGGGCTCTGCTATGGCCTTGGGAGCTTTGCTCCGTCTTTGGTTTTCTATGAAGCATTTTTTCAGTGAACTCTGGGCTCGCTGTAGCTCCATCTTTTAGAATGGGATGCATTCCTATCGGTCTCTCTTTTCCGGAGGTTGTTTGGGGAAAATTTTCTCCTTGCTCGACTGGTAGGCAGATATTTTTGCTTACTGTGGGCCAATGTTCTTCTCTGCCTGTAGGCTCTGTCTCCATTTCCGATGTTTGGCCAGTGTGCCATATCTGTTTTCGAGCATGCCATGGCTTCCTGCTTAGGACACGGCTGTTTTCCTTCTCTGGGGGTATCACTTGATTCCTTATGGCCCTAGTTCCTCGCAGGCCTTTCGGTCTTTGATCTTTGCTTGGGGGGGGGGGGGGCGTTTTGGCCTTTTTTCACTAGCTGTTTTATCCCAGTTTTCTTCCTGCATTTCACAGTTTGTCCTGGTTTTCTGTATTGACAAGTCTGGTCGCCATTGGGGACGAGCATCATTTTTTTTGTCATCAGTGCCCTCACCTGGTGCATTCATTCCTAGAGCTCTTTGGCTGTACCACCCAGGTTTTCTGGAGTCCTGAGCATGCGGCTCTTTGAGTCCATTTCCTCTCTCCAATTAAAAGTAGTCTTCTTCTGTTTTGAAGCTCAGGGGGGTTCAGTTCTCCTCTCTCCAATTAAAAGTAGTCTTCTTCTGTTTTGAAGCTCAGGGGAGTTCAGTTCTCGATGCCATTTCCCTTCTTGGGATGTGTCTCTGGTGATTCCCAGTCTTTCGCTGTCGGTCACCCAGGAGCTTAGTTCTTGAGTTTTTCCCACCCTGATGGGGACACTGCTTTGTTACATCCCATTGGGCTGGTCTAGTGGATGACAAGAAAGGAAAAATTATTCCTTGCCTGATAATTTTCTTTCCTTTAATCCAACCGGACCAGTCCAGACGCCCACCCTTTCTTTTGTCGTTCTGGTTCTGTGTTTTAAATTTCTAGATCTCTGGTTCTGTGCTAGAGCGCATGATAGCAGTTGTCCTCACCGCAGCTTTGAGTGTTGGGCATCATCTCCCTCTGCTTTGTGTCTCCTTGATATGGCTGTTCAGGGTAGCTTCTCTTTCAGGGGTACCTTGACCTGATTCCCTGGTTGGGGGAGTGGGGTGGGGTCTGGAGGTCAGAGTGGGCAGGCCGCACGGTGTTGAGACTCTCAGCACTCCCCTCATTGGGGTCTATGGTTGGGCCATGGTCACGCAACAGTTTCCTGGTATTCTATTCCTGGGTGTGAGGGACTTCAATGTCTACCTTGATTGCCCTTTGGGTCAGTACAGAGCACCATTGCTTGGCTATTCATAATACTGAGCATTCTAGGCTGCACGATACCCTTAAGGGGCCGAATTACGTGGAACTATTTCTCTGTCTCCTTCTGTTGGTGGATGGACATAACCCATTGATCTGGACTGGTCTGGTTAGATTAAAGGAAATATCAGGTAAGGCATTTTTCCTTTGTTAATCTTTGTTTTCTTGGTAAATTCTGCTTTTGCTACACACACAAGCATTTTCATTTGTTTTCACTATGGGTGGCGAAAAGCAGGAAGTCTGACCTATCAAGGTGGTTTTATGACAGGAGACGACATGATGTGAGAAAGTTGAAGCCATCTCCCCCATGCAGCCACAGTACTGTGTGGCCCTAAGCATTCGTAGATGCTATTGAAAACAATAGCAGACTTGTGAGGTTTATGACTGTACTAGAAAAAAGCCCGTTTCTGAACACAATGAAACGGGCACTAGCAAGGTTTTCCTCGGAGTGTGTGTGAGAGTGACTGTGTGAGAGAGAGTGAATGTGTGTGTGTGTGTGACAGAGAGAGATTGAGATTGGGTGCGAGTGTGTGTGAGAATGAGAGTGTGTGGCAGGGTCCCCCCTCCCCTTCCTCCCCTTCCTCCGGTCCAGTGCCAGCCCCCTGTCCTGCCGCCCTCTTTGCAATGCCATGCCCCCCCCATGCTGCCACTGCTCACCCCTCCACCCCCCCCAAACTGCCCCGAGGTATCTCCTGAGTGTCAGGGTCCCCCTTCCTCCCAGATCCCCGATTTTCAGGGTCTCCCTTCTAGTTCCAGGATCCCCCTCGCTCACAGTTCCAGGGTCGTCGTGCCTCCCTCCCTCCCGTCCACTGCCAGCCCCCCTCCTTCCAAATTTTAGAAGTCTCACTTAGTCTGGGTGACGGCGGATGGTGGCAGCAGCAGCAGCATCGGTAAATGGCGTACAGGCTTGGCCCGTCTCTGTCTCTCAGCTCTGGTCCCGCCCTCATTTCCTGTTTCCGCTAGGGGGGGTGTGGTGTGCCATGCTGGCGAAGTGGCAGGAAGTGGCGTGTGGCTTTGAGGGTGGTTATTGTTGCATGGCAGATTGTGTGTATGTTGATGTGGGGGGTGGGGAGTGTGGGTGTGAGTGAGAGATGTTGATTTTCCGTGGTAGATCTTGTGTATTTAGTTTGAAGGGGGGTAGTGTGTGAGTGAGACACAGAGATCTAGATTCAACATGGCAGAGTTTGTGTATGATGTTGTGGGGGTGGTTGGGGGGAGTGTGAGTTGCATGACCAATCAGCGGTACCATTTTGGGGGTGGGGGGGAGGGTAGCGTTGTTCCACATCAGTGTGTGTTTGTGTTTTTTTTGTGGGGGGGGGGTTGGGGGGGCTGTGTGTGTGGGTGTTTGAGAGAGAGAGAGATGTTTAATTTCCTTGTTAGAGTTTGTGTATTAAGGGGGGTGAGGGGAGTGAGTGTGAATGTATTAAGGGGGGTGGGGGGGAGTGGGTGGGTGTGAGTGAGAGAGATGCTGTCTCTCCATGGCAGAGTGTGTGTATGTTGGTGTGGGGGGTGGGGAGTTTGGTTGTGTGTATGGGTGTGAGTGAGAGATGCTGATTCTCCGTGGTAGATCTTGTGTATTTAATTTGGGGGGGGAGTGTGTGTGTGTCTGAGTGAGAGAGAGGTTGATTTTCCTTGTTAGAGTTTGTGTATTAAGGGGGTTGGGGGGGGGGGGAGTGTGTGTGTTAGTGAGAGAGAGATGCTGTCTCTCCATGGCAGAGTGTGTGTGTGTCTGAGTGAGAGAGATGTTGATTTTCCATTTTAGAGTTTGTGTGTGTGAGGGCATTTGTGAGGGAGGCGGCGAGTGGATTTCAGGGGGGGGGGTGTAACTGGGAGGGAGGTTGTTTGCGGTGCCGGAGACGTTGGCAGAGTGGGTAGTTGTGTGTGGGAGGGCGTTTGTTAGGGAGGCGGCAAGTGGATTTCAGGAGGTGTGTTTGCGGCGCCTTTATCGTTGACGTTTGGAGAGTGGGTCATTGTGTGTGTGTGGGAGGGGGTTTGTGAGGGGGTGGGTGGACTTGGAGGGAGGTTGTTTGCGGTGCCGGCGACATTGGGAGAGTGGATAGTTGTGTGTGGGAAGGCATTTGTGAGGCAGACGGCGAGTTGATTTCAGGGGGTGTGGTTGCGGCGCCATTACCGTCTCAGTCTTGATACCGCCGACGTTGGGCACGGACTGATGCTTGCTGGGGGGGCGCAACATAACATATTCTTGGATTCCGTTGGTGTGTCTCGTGCTGCTATGTTGTAGTTGGTCACAGCTGCTTGTGACGTACCAGGAAGTACTGACGTCAGTTAATGAGATGGATAGCACGAATGCCTCAAGGTTTAAGTGCCACGCAGTCAGCTTCAGAACGTTGGAGGTGCTTTTTATTATATAGGAAATGTGGGGGGGATTTTTTTTGACATTTTTTTATTTATTTGAAAGCTTCCCATATGTAACCCAAGGATTTTTGTTTTGTTTTTTACCTCTGGGGGCCCTAGGGGATTCCCTACAACTCGGCCCCAAGGCTCAGGCAGAGCCGGGGCCTTTTCTTAAGGCTGCCCCCTACAACAACTGAGCCTCCCACAGCTCCAGAGTGCCAACATCTGTGGACTGTGGCTCATGCCCTAGGACCCCCCAGAGGTTAAAAAAAAAAACTTTCGGTTAAGTATTTTATTTGTTGTTATTTATTGATACTTTCTATACGGCCATTTCCAGCAAGTAGTTCACAGCAATTTACAATAAAAATAACAGCATTAGAACACGTAGAAAAAGAACTACAATTTTCAAACAAAAGACAAGACAACAGTAGTTTAGAGATAAACAAGTACTAGGTCTTCAGGCTTTATTCACAGTGAAAGAGCAATGTCCATTAAAAAGAGAAAAAGGCTTGTTGGAAAAGCCAAAATTTAAGGAGTGACTTGAAGTATTTCAATGATGATTCAGCTCTGATGGGAGGGGGTAAGGAGTTTCATAGGCTGGGGCTGCAAAGAAAAATGTCTAGTTGATTCTAGGGTGGCTTGTTTTGAGTTTGGGAGGAAAAGATGATGGTCATTGAGGGAATGCATTGTACGAGGGTGGCAATATGGATAGTGAGAGATAAAGCAGTAAGCCAATACGGAGGGCTTTGAAGGCAAGAAGAAGAACCTTAAAAATAATACGCTGTTCTATAGGAAGCCAATGATGAGTGAAGAGAGAGATGGTCATAAGGACGGACAATTGCATAGGAGTCTCATAGCAATGTTCTGTAAAGTTTGAATATTTTTTAATTGGAGTCGACTGCAGCCCAGATGGACTGTATTGAAATTGCTTTGAGGTGAATAAGGAAAGAATCAAAGCATGTAAGGAATCATGATCCAAGTATCATCAAATAGTTCTTAACTGTCTGAGAGTGAAAAAAACGGATTTGCAGAGTTAGGAAATCTGGGCTGTAAAGGACAATTGGAAATCCAGGAGGATGCCGAGCAAAGTTTCTATGTGGTGGATTTGAGTTACAAATAAGTGTAATGGGAAATTTGGAGGGGTAATGCCTCCTGTGAACCAGCAGGCTACGGTCTTCTATTAAGAACAAGTTTACGGGCCCTGAGCCAATTTGATACTGAATTTTAAACAGTCTTGAAGAGGAGTTATGGATGGAGAAGGGGTTAGTAGGCCTAATCGACAGAATATCATCTGCCTATAGATAACGGGAGATTCCGAAGGACTGGATAAGGGTAGTGAGAGGACTTGAGAAAAGGTTAAAGAGCAAGGGAGAAAGAATAGAACACTGAGGAACCCCCACATGATAGAGGTTGAAGAGGGTTTGACAACCTTGAATAAATGATCTGCGAGAAAAGAAGAAAACCAGGTTAAGACTGTTCCAGTGAAAACAAGCGAAGAAAGGCAAGAGAGGAGAGAAGGGTGGTCCACTAGGTCGAAAGCTGCTGAACAATCAAGAGAGACTGCCAGAACAATATAGTGTTTGTCTAAATGGGAATGAATTTCGCTGAGAAGACCCATGAGAACTGTCTCTGTGCTAAGTGGGGACAAAATCCAGATTGTCTAGGATGAAGAGCAAGGGATGGCTCAACGAAGGTAGTGAGTGAAACCAATTTTTTTCTTAGAAAGGAAACCGATTTAAAACAGGCCAATTAGTGAGCAGGTACTTGAGGATCTAAGGTTGTTTTTTCCAGAATTGGACAGACTATTGCTGATTTCCAAAGGGTAGGGAATTGACCAGATGAAAGGCTATTAATAAGAGTTAGTAATTCTGGGAGAGTACTGAGAAAATAGTCTTTTAACCAGGCTGATGGAATGGGGTCTAGACTACAGGATGTGACCTTCATAGATTACAGGGTTTTGGAAAGAGAAACTTAGAGTCTGGAGAAGAAAGGAGGACCAGGAGGAGGTGCTGGGAAGGGGGGATGGAGAAAGAGCAGCTGGGAGTGGGGATCAATTGAAGCTGGGGTAGAGGAAGGGTCAACTATGCAGGGAGAGAAGAGGGATGTAATAAGATCTGAAATCTTGGTAGTGAAAAATAATGAATCTCTGCTGAGGGCATCTGAGCTTGTGAGGATTCATGAGGCGAGGAGATCAAATTCTGATAAATAGTATTAGAGCTCTCTGGAAGGATTTAATGCTTTAGAAATGCGGTTGTTGAAAAAAATTCTGTTTGGCATTTTGTAATTGAAGATTATACTCCTTAAGTTTGGACCTATAGTGGTTAAGGTCTGAAGGCCAATTGGACTTTCTCCAGCAATGCTCAGCTTTTCATAGCTGGTGTTTTAGGATGAGGCCAGGGTGGAACCAAGGGTTGCTTGGACATCGGCGAGAATTAGTTTTAGGACAAAGGGGGGCAACTTTGTCTAAAACATTAGAAAAAGCTGTATGAAGGGCGACAATTTGCTCATCCACATTTAAACAAGAGAAGCCAGTTGGGAAGATCATAATGGAAGGAGAAAGCTTAGAGGAGAAAGCTTTCAAATAAATAAAAAAGCTGTCAAAAACAACAAAAAAAACCCACATAGGCAGTCATAAACCTCACAAGTTTACTATTGTTTTCAATAGCATCTGCGAATGTTTGGGGTCACACAATATGGCGGCAAGCTCTGCCCACTGGCTTCAGCCCATAGAATGGGCCAGATAGGCTCATGCTGTCTCCTGTCATACTGCTGCTTTTCTGTGCATCCCCTGTTAGCCAGATGTTCAGATTTTCTTCAGTCTGCCAATAGGAGCTGTAACCTAGGAGACACCAGCCTTCTTTCCTAACTAGGGGAGTTCAGGTGAGAATATTGGGGTGCTTAGGTACCCACAGCTTCCATAGAGCTGGCACCTATGCACTGGATGTGAGGTCACCTGCCTTTTCAGCAGGGACACTCCTTATGTTCTTCCAAATTCAGGCATCCTCACTCACTGTCTGTAGACATTCTCTGGGGCTCTGAGGCCACATACTCTTTAAGACCTGCTTTTGTGACTGCTCCATTGTGGGGGTTTGGAAGAGGAGGAGGGTCTCTCTCTTGTGCCACTGCCATCCAAATTCTGCTGCAGTAGCTGGACACCTAGAGGCATATTTTCAAAGCACTTAGCCTTCCAAAGTTCCATAGGTTTCTATGGAACTTTGGAAGGCTAAGTGCTTTGAAAATATGCCTCCTAGTCTGCCTAGGGGCAGGGCCAGCCTTAGATATTACTGAAACTACTTTGCGATGTAATGGCTATGGAAAGGGAAGTGGTATTATAGCTGCCAGAGCATCCATAACTCAGAATTTTCTGTTTTCGTACATTTTTATAACATCCATTTCTTAGCACAGTTTTTCGATACAGTTTTAAGTCCTTATCCTTATTTTCATTTTATAGGTTTTACAGCTGGAAGAAGTGGGCCTTAAAGTTTTACCGGCATCTATGTTGCTCTGTACTAAATCTGGGGATCCCAAGAAAGAGCCAACAAAGAGTAAGAAGTGCTATTATGTTATTCAAGAGAGGGAGGATGCCTTGGAGTAGGCAGAAAATCAGTATATAAAGTTACTATTTAGTCTAACCTTCATCATAAAATACTAATTTTGTCAAGCAGGAAGAGTCAGCCACACAAATATGTGACATCAAGAGTGCCAGTACTTCTTAAATCTTCTCAGTTTTTCTTTGAGATGTCAAAAGGGCACAGTTCCACTTTCTTACAGTATTTTTTGGATTTCTTGTTATGCTTGTCTTTCGCTCACTCGTGATCTAGATCACAGCATTTCAGAGCCTTCAAAATGGGTACCCTATGTATTCATCCATTTGGTGGCTCTGTCAGCAGCCCTAGTAGCGCTTTAGAAATGTCAAGTAGTAGTAGTAGTAGCAGCCAGTAAGCAGGGAAAGAATCTGAGGAGAGGAGCTCAAGCAGCCATAAATCTTGTACCCTACCAGCCATTTCATCTCCAGAGGTGAATCCTCAGATTGTTGTGAGAGAATGGGGAATTGACTAACCGGAAACTACTTAAAATTGTTAACAGGAACCCCCCCCCCCCCAAAAAAAAAAAAAAAAACCGCTCATTAGTGTAATGATCCTGTTAAAATAATTCTTATTGTTTGTGATGTTTGTTCCTTATGTATAAAGTAATTAATAATAATTCTAAAATTCTGTCTAGGTAAAGATGAGCCATCAGTCCAATACTGAAAAAAAACTGATGTATGAAATGGCATAATTTGAATTAATATCTTCTAACAATAAACACACTGGATGGCTGGTATCTAAATAATTATGACACCAGTTTGGAAACAGGAGTCCAAAAGAATATGTGCTTTTCATTAATTGTTCTCTTAACTATACAACACTGCACTTACTGACTGAGAGGCTTCAATAAAGTGTGCAAGGCTTTGTGCACAGCTCAGCTAAGCTTTTGCTCACAATTTTGTGAGCATTCTTTATTAAAACAATTGAGTGCAAAAACTCCTGCTAACATTGGTAATAGTGTTGAATCCTACAAAAACAATAGCATCCTGGATAACTGGACTTCCCTCCTGCCCATCCATAGTTCCTAGATTACACAGTACTCTTATTGGTGTTGTTCAACCCCCACTGCATGGGGCAGTTTGTGCTGTCTGTGTGTGACAGATTTATATGTTTAAGTTATGTATATGAATCAGATCCCTACATTTCTGTGGTCTTCTGTGATTAGCCATTATGAACACCTGTGTTTTGCTCTCAATGCCTTTTGGAGCTTTGTAGTTAGTTTGCCTCAGGGCATGCTGGGAGGATCAGAATTCCTCCCTCCCTCCCTCTAATTATGCTCTTGAAGAGAATAAGAGATGGAAGCTGTGCCTAGGTTATAGATCTAGCGTGTTGAGAGACTTGAATCTCTCCATGCTGAAATAATAAACTACTGCTTGTTTTTTCCTCTCAGGGTAGCAAATTCATAATGAATTTTTATCTGTGTGGCTATTCGATTACTTGTGCTGTAAGGTGGTACTGTTAATGCTCTGTTTTAGTATTTCAGGCACCAGTCACTGACACCTCTCCCTTCTGGAGAACAGCTAATCACAGACCCAGACTCTGGGCCCAATGCACAGAGCTTACCGTGCTGTTAACGTTTGCTTTAGACTGGTTCTAGCCAGTCTAAAGCAAATGTTATTTAGCAAGCAATGCACAAAGGGGTTTTCCATGGCTCTAAAGTATGCTGTTAACAGCCACTGGGAACCCCATGCAAATGAGCTCATTAGTATTTTAAATGAGCATTGTGGGCGATGTACAGCTCCAGAGTGCCTAACTCTTTTTTTTTTATTTTTTTTTTATTGTTTTACAATATTTATTATCAAGCATAAAATCTTGAAAGAAAGTGATGCATATAAAGAAATCATTTTTGACATTCTTAAATTATATCTTCCAAATATAACAAATTTCACTCAAGTCCTCTATTTAAGGATTCCAAAATCAAACTGGAGGTAACAAAACAGGAAAAAGTAAAGAAATAGCTTTGCGATGGGAATGGTGTTACTTTATTTATAGAGATCCAGTTGTTTTCTTGGAAGCGATTAGTGTTGAAAGCTGCGATGGATCCATAAAGGTATATTTAGTTGTACCAAACCTTATTATACACTTGCAGGGGTACCTCAGAAAAAAAATACCCCGTGCTTGAATTACTGCCGGTTTCATTGTGAGAAATTGTTTCCTTTTCCTTTGTGTCTCTCTTGAGAAATCAGGGAATAAGGAAACACGCAGGCCAAGAAATGGTTTCTCCCTGTGTTTAAAGAACATCTGGAATAGCCATTGTTTGTCAGGAGCCAAGGCTATGGTTGCAACCAATGTCGCCGCTGTAGCCTGTTGAGTGTCTGATGTCTCTAAGAGAGCAGAAATATCCAAACTCTTCACTTCTTGTTGTTGCTGCTGTTGTTCTGGTAATTTTTGAGGCAAATAAAAAACCCTCAAGAAATTTTAACTCAGGTATACATAACTTTTCAAGTAAATATCTTTTTAGCATATCTCCAGGTTTTATCATAGGAATATAGGAAAAATTGACAAAACGTACATTTTGACTCCTAACATAGTTCTCAAAATTTTCAGATTTCAGCCTTAAATTGGAAACATCTTTCACAATTGAAAACTGTATATTTTCCAACTTCTTTACTCCTTGTTCCACTATATCTAATCTAGGTGTCATTTTTTCAATCTTCAAAGAAAAGCTACGAGAATGGTATGAGATTTGCATTCCAAGACGTATGACCAAAGACTTGCTGACCTGAACATGTATACCCTGGAGGAAAGGAGGAACAGGGGTGATATGATACAAACGTTCAAATACTTGAAAGGCATTAATCCGCAAAAAAATCTTTTCCGGAGATGGGAAGGCGGTAGAACGAGAGGACATGAAATGAGATTGAAGGGGGGCAGACTCAAAAAAGATGTCAGGAAGTATTTTTTCACGGAGAGGGTGGTGGATGCTTGGAATGCCCTCCCGCGGGAGTTGGTGGAGATGAAAACGGTAACGGAATTCAAACATGCGTGGGATATGCATAAAGGAATCCTGTACAGCAGGAATGGATCCTCGGAAGCTTAGCCGAAATTGGGTGGCGGAGCAGGTGGGGGAAGAGAGGTTGGTGATTGGGAGGCGAGGATAGTGGAGGGCAGACTTATACGGTCCGTGCCAGAGCCGGTGATGGGAGGCGGGACTGGTGGTTGGGAGGCGGGAAATACTGCTGGGCAGACTTGTACGGTCTGTGCCCTGAAAAAGGCAAGTACAAATCAAGGTAAGGCATACACATATGAGTTTATCTTGTTGGGCAGACTGGATGGACCATGCAGGTCTTTTTCTGCCGTCATCTACTATGTTACTATCAGGCATATTTTCAAAGCACTTAGCCTCCCAAAGTTCCATAGAAACCTATGGAACTTAGCCTCCCAAAGTGCTTTGAAAATATGCCTCTCTGTATCTCATTTATAAATTGAGTTTGGTTGTTTGAGAAAGAAACATTTGACCCAACTGGGACATAAGGTCCCACAATGAATCTAATGTTACCTCCTGCGGTTTGGTAGTGAGTCCTGAAGGAAATATGATCTCTCCTTCAGCCTTATTCTCTCCAATCGTTGTCACTTTAGGCACACAAGTTTCTTCTAGAGGTATTAACCTCTTATCTCCAGCTCCAAAATGTTGAATCTGGGTCCCCAGCGAAAACGATGTCGAATCTCCTTCCTGGGAGGACGCCGTCGCTCCCAAGAGCGGGGAACTCGTTGCTGTTGGTTGTGGAGGTGGAGCTCTTTAATCGGGACTCAATGTTGTTTCCAGCCCGAAAGACGCTGTTAACGCCTCCCGATCTCCTCCCGATCTCTTCACCAGCCCTCTGCAGCTGCACAAACCGATCCATCGGTCCAGGCATCGTGGAAAGATTCTGGGGGCTCGGGCAGCAGCCTTTCCACGTCTCTTAGGCATTGTGAGGTAAGACAATGCTGCAGCTAGTCGCATAAGCATGCGGCCATCTTGGAATCTCGTTCTTCCCAGAGTGTCATTTTACGGCTGTTCTAGAACTGTTGGAAGAGGAAGGAAATGCAAGCAGGCAGCTGCAAAGGCTGCCTGCTTGTTCTCCCTATCTCCTCCCGTCCCCCCACCAGCAGCAACCCTGACAAAATTCCATGGTGGTGGACCCCAGACTCCCCTGACAAAATTCCCTGGTGTTCCAGTGGACTGCACCCCCATCCTCCCAGCAAATGACCTAGTGGTCTACTGACCCCTCCCCTCCCTGGTAACTTAAAAAAGGTTGGGCAGGATGGCAAGAGCAACATGCACAACTGGGATAAGATTTACCTTCTCGATGTAAGGAGAGAGGCAGCGTAGCTACATAAGTACATAAGTATTGCCACACTGGGTCAGACTAAAGGTCCATCAAGCCCAGCATCCTGTTTTACAACTGTGGCCAATCCAGGTCACAAATACCTGGCAAGATCCCGAAAAAGTTCAATATATGTTATGCTGCTTATCCCAGAAATAAGCAGTGGATTTTCCCCAATCCACGCTAAGCTAACTGCCTTTACCACATTCTCTGGCAACGAATTCTATTTTAAATTTACTACTTTGTAACTTCATCACATGCCCCCTAGTCCTAGTATTTTTGGAAAGAGTAAACAAACGAGTCACATCTACCCATTCCATTTCACTCATTATTTTATAGACCTCTATATAAGTACATAAGTAATGCCACACTGGGAAAAGACCAAGGGTCCATTGAGCCCAGCATCCTGTCCACGACAGCGGCCAATCCAGGCCAAGGGCACCTGGCAAGCTTCCCAAACATACAAACATTCTATACATGTTATTCCCGGAATTGTGGAATTTTCCCAAGTCCATTTAGTAGCGGTTTATGGACTTGTCCTTTAGGAAACCGTCTAACCCTTTTTTAAACTCTGCCAAGCTAACCACCTTCACCACATTCTCCGGCAACGAATTCCAGAGTTTAATTACGCGTTGGGTGAAGAAAATTTTTCTCAGATTTGTTTTAAATTTACTACACTGTAGTTTCATCGCATGCCCCTAGTCCTAGTATTTCTGGAAAGCGTGAACAGACGCTTCACATCCACATGTTCCACTCCACTCATTATTTTATATCTCTATCATGTCTCCCCACAGCCGTCTCTTCTCCAAGCTGAAAAGCCCTAGCCTCCTTAGTCTTTCTTCATAGGGAAGTCGTCCCATCCCCGCTATCATTTTAGTCGCCCTTCGCTGCACCTTTTCCAATTCCACTATATCTTTCTTGAGATACAGCGACCAGAATTGAACACCATACTCAAGGTGCTGTCGTATTTATTTATTTAACACATTTATACCCCACATTTTCCCACTAGTATCTTCCCTCAGCTGTCTTTTCTCCAAGCTGAAGAGCCCTAGCTGCTTCAACCTTTCCTCATAGGGAAGTCTTCCCAGCCTTTCGTTGCCCTTCTCTGTACCTTTTCTAATTTGCTATATTTTTTGAGATGCGGTGACCAGAATTGAACACAATAATCGAGGTGCAGTAGCACTATGGACCAATACAAAGGCATTATAATGTCCTCGCTTTTGTTTTCCATTCCTTTCCTAATAATACCTAACATTCTATTTGAATTCTTAGCCTCCGCAGCACAGTGAGCATAGGGTTTCAATGTATCATCAGTGATGACGCCGAGATCCCTTCTTAATCGGTGACTCTTAACGTGGAACCTTTCATTCTCTGAGGACAAGCAGGCTGATATATTCTCACAAATGGGTCGGCGAGCCGCATAAAAATATAGCAAAAACACAAAAGATTTGCCAGAGCCTTCTGGAGTGCGTGCAGCGGTACACCATGCACGCGCGGACTCACTTCCACCCATCGCATGAGCGCCTATCTCAGTTTCTTTTCTTCTGTGTGAGGAGCAACAGCTTTTTCTGTGGCTCCTCTCTTGGCGCCCGGGAAAGAGCCTTCGTCATTTTGATGTGTGCTTTCGCTTGATTTTATTTTATTTTCATTTTATTCTGTAAAAAAAAAAAAAAGGTTTTTCCCCTTATTTTTCTTTGTCCTTTTTCGATAGCGGCCGTCTTTTTTTTTTTTTTTTTTTTTTAATTTATAAAGGTCTTTATTTAGCATTGACAAAATGAGATAACACTCCACATATCAACAGAGCATGATACATAACTTAGTCCAACTTTTCACCTGTAACTTATTAAACCAATACAGCCACCAAAGGAATAATCAATGCTGCAACAAGTACCCCGTGAACCTCAAAATTTTTGAACCTTTTACATTTTATGATATTCATATAAACCTTCCCATCTATCACCCCCCTCATCCCTTCCACCCCTCCAATCCCCTCTATCCCCCTCCCACTAACTCCTCCCCCCCCCCACCCCTCGCCAACATTCAGCCAAGTCCAAATCACAGAGCATTTCCACTACACCCTTTCAAACAGAACATGCCTTTACAAAAGGAGCCCACACCCTCTCCCACTTAGCCAATGTTTTCTGTTTCACCGCAGTCAAGCGTTCCATTTCGCATATATACCAAACTTTTGATATCCACCTCACCACTGAAGGAACTTTAGCGGACTTCCAATTCTGCGCCAGATTAATACGAGCAGCATGCAAAACTCCCTTAAGCAGCCCAAACTGGGTATCAGTAAGGCCAGCTGCTCTCATCCCCAGCAAAAATACTGCTGGATGCCACTGCACAGGTCTACCTACCCAAACTTGGGCCCGGGATTGTACGCCTCTCCAATATGCCCTGGCCTTAGGGCATTTCCACTAAATATGGCCCATAGTCCCCAAACCTCCACATCCTCTCCAGCACCTATCTGATGTCGTACTAAACATGTGGTGTAAGCGCACCGGTGTAAGATACCACCTATAAAATACCTTAACCGCATTATCCTTCAAGGCAACCGATATGGAAGATTTCAGAAGATTTTTTTCTAAGTGCACCCAGGATACCTCCGACAAAGTAAATTCCAATTCTTTTTCCCAGTTTTTCCTATGTAGCGTATAAGGTCAGAGACGCTGAAGTAGATGACTATATATCGTTGATATCATTCCCCTTGTACTCCTATTATCCACACACATCTCTTCCCATAAAGTAACCTCTCAAGTCAAAGCTGCTTTATGAACCGGAAACTGCAAGAAGTGTTTCAATTGCTAATAGGTATAATGATCCGGCCAAGGGATTCGATAAGTGTCCATCTGTTGTTCAAATGAGATCAACTTGTCCTCCTCGTATAATTGTCCCCATAGATCCAATCCCAAAGCCCAGTGCTGAAGTACCACGTTACCAATCCCCGGCTCAAACAAGGGGTGATCCCCCATGGGCGCAAGCCTAGACAACACAGGCTTCCGTATCAATGTTAACAAATCCCAATAGTGGAATGTAACCTGCACATTAGGTGGAAACCGCTCTACCCCGCCTCTGTACCGTGATGGGAGCCACAACAAATGACCCAATGGATGAGTCCCGACTAGATCTTGTTCAATATGCACCCACAACTTGTGGTCCTCCCTCCGGAACCACTCCATGGCCGATCTCGACTGTGCTGCACAGTGATACCAAAAAAGGTTTGGTACCCCCAACCCTCCTTCCCGCTTAGATTTATACAGAAAGGTTCGCGGTAATCTTGGTCTCTTGTGGTTCCAAATAAAGTGAATTAATTTATCTTGCAAACTAGAAATATAAGATCTTGGCAGATGTAGTGGGAGTACCTGAAACAAATACAGTAAACGAGGTAGGATGTTCATTTTAATCGCCGCGATCCTCCAAAGCCAAGAGAGACCCATAGAATGCCACCGCTCTAAATCCCTACCAATTGCCTGCTGTAGAAGCAGATAATTAATTGCAAACAATTCTGATAGCCTCCAAGGGATCTGAACCCATAAATACCTAATGTCCCTTGCGGACCACTTAAAGGCAAAATATGCCTTCAAGGTATCCAGCAATGGAGGTGGGATCCTCACCGCCATCCCAATGGACTTGCTCACATTTAACTTATAACTGGACACAGCTGAGTAATCCTCAATTTCCTTCAGTAGATTTGGGAGAGATACCTGTGGGTTTGGTCAAAGACAAAAGAATGTCGTCCGCAAAAAGCGCAATCTTAAATTCCTTTCCTCTCAACGCTCACCCCTGTAATATCTACGTTATCCCGAATCGCCGCTGCTAGCAGTTCCATGGCCAAGGCAAAAAGCAGGTGCGACAGCGGGCATCCCTGTCTAGTGCCATGTTCCAACTCAAACAGGCCTGAGTGACCCCCATTAATTCTAACGCAGGCTTTGGGGGACGTGTAAAAGGCTCTAATCCAAGATGTGTAAAATGGACCCACACCAAATTTATGCAGGACCTTATCAAGGTATCCCCAATGGACCCTATCAAAGGCCTTTTCCACGACTAACCCTAACATCGACCATCAGCAGTTCTTTCACTTGGGAAACATATAGTAAATCCAACGTCCTTCTGATGTTATCCATGGCCTGCCGGTTAGCCACAAAGCCCACCTGGTCCAGATGATCCAGAGTAGGAAGCACCCGAGCCAGACGGTTAACCAACACTTTTGCCAGTATTTTAACATCCATATTTAAAATAGAGACCGGACGATAGGACGCACACACAGTTTTATTCTTTCCCGGTTTAGGGATAACATCCAGCCACGCCTCCATCATTGACAACGGCAAACGTGTCCCCTCCCGCACTGAGTTGATTACCATAGCTAGGTATGGAGCTAGTTCCTGTGCATAAGTCTTATAAAACTCATTTGTCAAGCCATCTAAGCCAGGAACTTTGCCTGCTGGCAAATCTTTAATTACTTTTAATACCTCCCCCACGGTCACCAAAGCATCTAATGCCTCTCTCTGACCCTCCGACAGACCCGGCAACTCTCTTTCTGCTAAGTAAGTGTCTATCTCAGAATCCTGTACAGTGGCATCCTGCTTATATAATGTCTTGTAAAACTGTGCAAAGCAATCCCGAATTTGGGGGGAGCTATTTAGACTTCCACTCGTGTCATGCACTCGTAGTATGTGTCTATCAGCTCTCATCTGTCTCAGTTTAGTCACCAGCAAACGCCCAGGCTTATTAGTGCATTCATAATGAATCTGCTTCAAATGCTCATGTACATATTTCAGACTTTCCTCATGCAATGCAGCCACTTCTAACCGCACCGCCTGAAGCTCCCGGAAGACCGACACCGACCCAGTGGCCTTGTATCCATCCTCCAGGGTCCCCAGTCTCTCCATATATGTTTGCAATCGCACTCTGTGTTCTCGGTTTCGCTTGCTAGCACATTTGAGAAAGTATCCCCTGGTTACTGCCTTGAAGGCATCCTACACCACTCCCAATGTTGGTCCCGACTCAAGATTCAGCTCAAAATATTCCTTTAAAATGGGGACAAATTTCTTAACTATATCTGGATCATGTAACAAGCAATTATTAAGTGACCACCTCCGATCTTTGTCCTCCTCTCTCAACGATGGAATAATGACCCAGACTGGAGCGTGGTCCGAAATAGTTATATGCCCAATAAAAAAATCACCTTCCCCCTCTGACAGAGTTTTATCTAGTAGCAAATAGTCCAATCGGGAATGAGATAAATGAACTTGAGAGTAGAAGGTAAAATCTCTAACCCTCTGGTGGCCAGAGCGCCATGCGTCATACAGACCCATCAAGTCCACAAATTTCCCCAAAGCCTTGGATAGCTTATAGTCCATTGAAACCGGATGAACGATTTATCCACTCCCGGTTGCATAGTAGCATTAAAGTCCCCTGCTACAATCAATTTTCCACGTACAAAATTCTGTAGTTCCCTCTGAAGGCGGTCAAAAACTTTTTCCTGTCTTTCATTTGGGGCATAAACACACACCAGGGTAAACTCCTCCTGCTCCAGAAGGACGTGCAAAAACAAGTAAACTGCCTTCAGGGTCTCTCTTCAAGTGCAAAAACTGAACCTGCACATCCCTATGGAACATAATAGTAACCCCCCTCTTTTTTGCTCCTTGAGCATCAGAAGCAAAATAGGCAGAGGGATACTGCGAAGAACACAGTAAGCCCTCCGCCCTCTTGAGAAAGTGGGTTTCCTGTAGAGAGCTGCACGGCTTCCGTCCCCGCGGGAATCCCGCGGAACCCGCGGGATTCCCGCAGGGACGGAGGCAGTTCCTGCGGGGTTCCCACGGGGATGGAAGCTGTTCTGCGGGGTTCTCGTGGGGACGGAGTCAGTTCCTGCGGGGTTCCCGCGGAGATGGAACCAGTTCTGTGGGCTTCCCGTGGAATTGTAAGCTCCACCTGCACCAGCCTCTCATCTACTGAATACCAATTTCTTTGAGTGCTGTCTCCTCCTCCTCCTCCTCTTCCTCCTTGCTTTAACAGCATAAATGTGAAAAGCCTTCCATTAAGGAGGTGGTAGAGTCACAAATGATGACGGAATTCAAAAAGGCATGGGATGAACACAAAGGATCTCTAATTAGAAAATGGAAGTTATAAAAAACCTAACCTTAAATGGCTGCATGTGTGTGGATGTGTCAAGTGACGCTTAGATGGCGACTCTGGCTGTGATGAACTAGGGCTGATACCTGGCAGACTTGTATGGTCTGTGTCTCATACATGGCAATCTGGTGTAGGATGGGCTAGAAAGGGCTTAGACAGTAACTTCAGTGGCTGGAACATGAGGACAGTGCTGGACAGACTTTTATGGTCTGTGTCCCACAAATGAGAACATGAATAGGCTGGAGTGGGCTTCGATGGCAACTCCAGCAGTTGGAACATAAGGATGGGGCCAGATAGACTTCTGTGGTCTTTGTTCCAGAAACACGAAAGAAAGACCATAATCAAGTATATAATATCACACTTGTTGATTTAATGATGAATTGATCATGAGTGTGACTATTGGGCAGAGTGGATGGACCGTTCAGGTCTATTTACTGTCACTTACTATGTTACTATTAATCCTCTTTGCTCCCAGGCTGGTGCACAGACCTCAGCTCTGACACAGGCACGAGAATCAGATGTCACCTGACCTACTGGCGCATGCATGTGGCGACCTCTCAGCACACACTGCCAGTGAATCAGAGACAAATCTTACATGTGCGCACCAGAGTGTTCCAAGTTCCAACTTCCATTCCTTCCTTGCCTACAGTGCTGTGGCTCAAATCCAGAGAGAGACTGAGGGAGCTGACTGGAATTTTCTTTTATGTACCATTAAATTCTTATGGGGATGGGTGGGCATGGGTTACATTCTTGTGGGGATGGGTTGGGATGGTTTAAATTTTTGCGGGGATGGGTGGGGACAGGTAAGATTCCAGTGGGGATGGGTGGGGACGGGTAAGATTCCAGCGGGGACGGGCGGGGATGGGTAAGATTTCTGTCCCCGTGCAACTCTCTAGTTTCCTGCAAAAATATTGCTTGGGGCTTAACCAATCTCAGTTCTTTAAACAAGGCATGCCGCTTGTAGGGTGTGTTTAAGCCTTTTACATTATATGTTAAAATTTTAAAGTCAGCCATATACTCTATACTTGATGTGTGAAATAAACATTGGAGAGATCCCTCCCCACCGTTCCCTACCCCCAGAACCCCCTACTTCCCAACCTGCACACTCCCCCCCTCCTCTTCCTAAACCCCCCGTCCCTACCTCCCCCCCTTCTAGCTCCCTAAGTTGCTTTAACTACCCCCCCAATCATCCTTCCCCTCCCCAAACTATACACCCACCCAATTAAGAATACCCCCCTCTCTCACTCTAATCACCCACCAGACAGTGCCTAAGGCTCTGAATGGGATAATTAAGAGAAAGAAGAACACCCCGTACACCAGATAGACCCTCCTCCCACCAACTCCTTACCCCCTGCACATTTCCACGCTCATAATTAGAGAATAACAGAATATCTGCCATCAACTAATCAAGCCCCTTTAAGATCAGCTGCTACACATATAAACATATTGTCATCTTCAACTCAAAGGCCCGTTGCTGTGCCCAACGAATCCCAGGCCCAACAACGGTAAACCTATAACCAGTAGCAGATCAAGTCTCACTTCTTCTTTTCCTTCCCTAGAACTCGTTTCCACTTCTGTAGCTGTGCTCTCGTTGCCAGGGCCATTGCTTCTGAGGGAGCAGTCGCTGTTGTCAGACCCGCCTCGCACAACAACTTCCAGACGTCCTCCATCTTATGGCATCGATGCTGCTTTCCGTTTAATGCAAAACAAAGCGCAAAGGGGAATGACCATCTGTACGCAATCTTTCCCTTTAATAAGATGTCCAGAGCAGGCTTTATCTCTCTCCTTTGCGCCAAGGTAAACGGTGACAAATCCTGATATACTGAAACTGTTGCTTCATTGTATTCTAATGGAGGCATCTGGCGCGCTTTCACCCACAGTTTATTTTTAAGGGCGTACGAAGTAAATCTCACAATAATGTCTCTGGGCTTGTTATCTAGCATACCTCCAAGAGCCCTATGAGCCGAATCTGTTTCTATGGCATCAGGTTCTAAAGTCTCTCCCAGGATTTTTCCACATAGCACGCGTACCACCTCTGGCATATCTTCTTTATTATCATTCTCTGGCACCCCGCGGAACCGTAAATTATTCCGCCTTCCACGGTTCTCCAGGTCATCCATTTTAGGAGTTCCTCATTCTGAGCTGTTAGCTTTTGAATGCGGGAATCGATCACTGTGAGACCCTCAGCCTGTTCATCCACCCGCTCTTCCAAGCTCTCGACTCGGCCACCCAGCTCTCGCAGGTCACAGCTGAGGGCATCCATAAGTTCCAGGATTTTTATTTTAGATGCTTTAAATCTCCGCCCGTATTTCTTCCAAATATTTAGTCAAAGCCTTAGGGCTGCTTCGCTTTGAGTTTGGGCGCTCTAGGTCTACCTGTGAAGTTGCCGATTCCAAGCCAGACGAGGGATCCGGAGCTGATGACACGTGGCGGGCCGGTACCTACACCGACATTCGCGCCGAACTGCACTCCCCCTCGCGAGATTGCGAGGCCGAATGCTTACTCATCTTAAGCCCTCGTATGTCACTGAGCTCTCCGATGAAATTGTATCACAGGTGGGTCTCAATAGCAGCTGAATTGAGCAAATAATGTGCAGGGAAGGCAAGAGCTAATAGCTCAGACGTCCATCTAGTCTCGTGACGTCACTTCCTCCGATAGCTAACATAGTAAATGATGGCAGAAAAAGACCTGCATGGTCCATCCAGTCTGCCCAACAAGATAAACTCATATGTGCTACTTTTTGTGTATACCCTACTTTGATTTGTACCTGTCCTCTTCAGGGCACAGACCGTATATGTCTGCCCAGCACTATCCCCGCCTCCCGCCACTGGCTCTGCCACCCAATCTAGGCTAAGCTCCTTAGGATCCATTCCTTCTGAACAGGATTCCTTTATGTTTATCCCACGCATGTTTGAATTCTGTTACCGTTTTCATTTCCACCACCTCCCGCGGGAGGGCATTCCAAACATCCACTACTCTCTCCGTGAAAAAATACTTCCTGACATTTTTCTTGAGTCTGCCCCCCTTCAATCTCATTTCATGTCCTCTCGTTCTACCGCCTTCGTATCTCCGGAAAAGGTTCGTTTGCGGATTAATACTTTTCAAATATTTGAACGTCTGTATCATATCACCCCTGTTTCTCCTTTCTTCCAGAGTATACATGTTCAGGTCATCAAGTCTCTCCTCATACGTCTTGTAACGCAAATCCCTTACCATTCTCGTAGCTTTTATTTGCACTGCTTCAATTCTTTTTACATCCTTCGCAAGGTACGGCCTCCAAAACTGAACACAATACTCTAGGTGGGGCCTCACCAACAACTTATACAGGGGCATCCACACGTCCTTTCTTCTGCTGGTCACGCCTCTCTCTATACAGCCTAACAACCTTCTAGCTACAGCCACCGCCTTGTCACACTGTTTCGTCGCCTTCAGATCCTCAGATACTATCACCCCAAGATCCCTCTCCCCGTCCGTACCTATCAGATTCTCCCCGCCTAACACATACATCTCCCGAGGATTTCTATTCCCTAAGTGCGTCACTTTGCATTTCTTCGCATTGAATTTTAATTGCCAAACCTTAGACCATTCTTCTAGCTTCCTCAGATCCTTTTTCATGTTTTCCACTCCCTCCCGGGTGTCCACTCTGTTACAGATCTTAGTATCATCTGCAAATAGGCAAACTTTACCTTCTAACCCTTCGGCAATGCCACTCACAAATATATTGAACAGAATCGGTCCCAGCACCGATCCCTGAGGCACACCACTACTCACCTTTCCCTCCTCCGAGCGAATTCCATTCACCACCACCCTCTGGCTTCTGTTCGTCAACCAGTTCCTAATCCAGTTCACCACTTCGGGTCCTATCTTCAGCCCATCCAGTTTATTTAAGAGCCTCCTGTGGGGAACCGTGTCAAAAGCTTTGCTGAAATCTAAGTAGATTACGTCCATAGCTCGTCCCTGATTCAATTCTCCTGTCACCCAATCAAAGAACTCAATGAGATTCGTTTGGCACGATTTCCCTTTGGTAAAACCATGTTGTCTCGGATATTGCAACTTATTGGCTTCCGGGAAATTCACTATCCTTTCCTTCAGCATCGCTTCCATTACTTTTCCAATAACCGAAGTGAGGCTTACCGGCCTGTAGTTTCCAGCTTCTTCCCTATCACCACTCTTGTGAAGAGGGACCACCTCCGCCGTTCTCCAATCCCTCGGAACCTCTCCCGTCTGCAAGGATATGTTAAACAAATCTTTAAGAGGACCCGCCAGAAACTCTCTGAGCTCCCTCAATATCCTGGGGTGGATCCCATCTGGTCCCATGGCTTTATCCACCTTTAGCTTTTCAAGCTGTTCATACACACTCTCTTCCGTGAACGGTGCTGTATCCACTTTCAATCTCATTTGTACTTTTTTCAGTCCATCGCGGTCCTTCTGCAGGATTTTCTTCTGTGAAAACAGAACAAAAGTATCTATTTAGCAAATTTGCTTTTCCTTCATCATTATCCACATAGCGGTTTGCAATATCTTTTAGTCTCACAATTCCCTTTTTAGTCATTCTCCTTTCACTTATGTACCTGAAGAAATTTTTGTCACCCCTCCTTACATTTCTAGCCATTTGTTCTTCCGCTTGCACTTTTGCCAGACGTATCTCTCTCTTGGCTTCTTTCAGTTTCATCCAGTATTCCTCCTCGTGTTCCTTTTCTTTAGTTTTTGTGTATTTCTGGAATTCCAACTCTTTAGCCTTTATTTTCTCAGCCACTTGCTTGGAGAACCCTATCGGTTTCCTTTTTCTCTTGCTTTTATTTACTTTCCTTACATAAAGGTTCGTGGCCCTATTTATAGCTTCTTTCAGCCTGGACTACTGTCCTTCCACTTCTCGTATTTCCTCCCAGCCCATCATCTCCTTCCTCAGGTATTCCCCCATTTTACTAAAGTCAGCACGCTTGAAATCCAGAACTTTGAGTTTTGAGTGGCCGCTCTCCATTTTAGCTGTAATATCAAACCAAACCGTTTGATGGTCACTGCTGCCCAGATGGGCACCCACACGGATATTTGACACGCTATCCCCATTTGTGAGCACCAGATCCAGTGTCGCTCCCGCCCTCGTGGGTTCCGTCACCATTTGTCTGAGCAAACCGCTTTGTAAAGCATCCGCGATCTCTCTACTTCTTTCCGATTCCGCAGACTGAACCTTCCAATCTACATCCGGCAGATTGAAATCTCCCAGCAACAGCACCTCTCTCTTGTTTCCCAACTTTTGAATATTTGCGATCAGGTCTTTATCTTTCCTCCAATTGTTTTGGAGGTCTGTAGACAACACCCACGTGTATAGAGGTTCTATCCTCTCTTTTTAAGGTGATCCATATCGCTTCCTCCTTTCCCCAGGTCCCTGTCATTTCGATCGCTGTGATATAATTTCTCACATATAGAGCTACTCCTCCACCTTTACGACTCTCTCTATCCTTCCTAAACAGATTATAGCCTGGTATGTTTGCATCCCATTCATGCGAACCATTTAGCCACGTCTCCGTGATTGCAACAATAAGTCTGCCTCCAAAATCAGGGCTTGAAGGTCATGAACTTTATTGCTTAGACTGCAAGCATTTGTGGCCATCGCTTTCCATGTACATTTCCTGGTATGTGCTTCAACATTTGTGATTTGGGGTTGTCTTTTCTCTTTGGGTACCTTCATATCCTTTTGTCCAACTTCATTTCTTTCTCCTCTGCCTCAGTTCTATTTTCAGGATCATCACCATGCTGTAATGGAACAAAAGAATTCTGTAGGGGCAACACTTGTGAGGGCGGATGCTTCTGGTGCACACAGCGAAGTCTGCCTGAGCCTACTGTGAACCATCTATTCCTAGGTGGTTTTATCCTTGGAGGCAGTGGTGTGAATTTGGCTTGATTCTGTGTTGCATGGTTTTGTGTAGTCTTAGAAGCTGCTTTAAGTGCATCTAATTCCTGTTTTACCTTACTGAGCTCCTGTTTTAAACTAGCAAGCTGATGACAGACAGGACAAGCCTTAAGTCTCCAGATAATTGGCCTTGAAACTGAAACACCACAATTATTACAGAGAATAAAAGTCATCCTGTTTGTTGGAATGGGAATGAACAGGTATGCTATGATGGGGTTAATACTGTGCAAAATTAACTTTACTCCTCAGCCATACATAGGCAACCAGAGGCAGTTGTAATTTGGGTGGAGTTAATTTGCAATAAGTAGAATAGTTAGGAATTTTATTTAGGAAGTGTCAGTCTTGGGGTGGGGGGCTTAAAGTTTAAAACCTGTGGAATGTGTTTGTTTTAAAACCTATCTCCAGGAAAGGAAAAAAAGTTCTAATACTTGCTAGCAGTTTTGAAATCTGAAATCTCCTTTTCAGATTTACAGATATCAATAAACCAGTTAGAAACAACAATCAAATCACAACAGGCAGAGCAGATTAAACAGAGCATACTATATTGCAGATTAAAACAGAGCACACTATATGCAGAGTAGAATGAAACAGCAGAGCAGAATGAAAGTCAGATCACACTATTTTCAGAGCCAAGAGGTTCTTTTTTCCCCTTTTTTTTTTTTTTTTAGGAAAAATAGAAATGCAGTGACAATGATAGACAAGGAAAGAAGGAAGAGATGCCCAGAGAAAACACAGCCAAGGGATAGGGATAACCAGGGATTTAGCCAGCACAAGTCTTAGCTGTGTGAGTTTCCTTCAGCCAGGAGATAAGACCACTAGGCTGCTCAGTTTAGCCCCTCCTAAGCAATTAAAATGTCTGCAGAAGGACCAGGTGAGAATGGGGTGGGGGAGGGGGAGCACACTGTTAGGAAAGGAAAAAAGTTCTAATACTTGCTAGCAGTTTTGAAATCTGAAATCTCCTTTTCAGATTTACAGATATCAATAAACCAGTTAGAAACAACAATCAAATCACAACAGGCAGAGCAGATTAAACAGAGCACACTATATTGCAGATTAAAACAGAGCACGCTATATGCAGAGTAGAATGAAACAGCAGAGCAGAATGAAAGTCAGATCACACTATTTTCAGAGCCAAGCGGCCGTCTTTTAGACCGCACGGCCTTGTTTCCCGTTTTGTGCCTTTTTTTCTCAACACAATCGATCCGTTTGATTTCGCCGGTGCGATTTTCTCTTCCATGTCACCGAAGACTCCCAGCGTCTTCAAACACTGTACTCTGTGCAGCCGCACCATCTCGGGTACAGATACACATTTCTGGTGTATCCAGTTCCTTGGGCCCAGTCATAGCCCAGCTCGTTGTGTCCTTTGTCTTTGTATGAAGAAAAGGACTTAACTAGCTCGAGAAGCCCAGAGAGAAAAATTTTTTAGGGCTCTGTCCGGCCCTTCGACATCATCATCGGAACCGAGGTCGGCAGAATCAAGGGACGCAACGATGTCGGGAGTGGAGGTAGGCATGGCTGCTGAGAGCAGTGAGACATTGAGTGGGTCTCCACCTACCTACCCAACCCTGAGGCACGTGGGAATTCAACGTCGTCCCCGTCAGCACTGAGGTGCCTCGGTGAGGTGCATCGAGCGAAGGCTAAGAAGCACCGACACCATTCCCCCTCAACACATGGTGCCGGAAGCTCCGGGGCGTCGAGGGATTCAGCACCCAAGAAGCGTCAGCACAGGGAGGACCGCTCCCCCTCCATACAGGAGGTGCTGACGCGTCGCCCTCTCAGCAGTCCGGTTCCTGCTCCTGAGCCTCAGCAGACTTCTCCACTGACTTCTCCACCAGCCCTGCAGCCTTCTCCGATGGCGGCTCTTGACAAGCGCATCCGGGCCCTGCTTCCAGAGCTTCTGGAAGGACTGCTGTGTCAACCTGCTTCAGCATCAGGGGTGCTTGCGCCTGCCGTGCCGTCTGCTGCAGCGTTGTCTGGCCTTCTGCCTGTGGTGAGGTCCCCGAGTTCGGTGCCGCTCGCAGCTCTGGTACCGGCTGTCATCCAGGTCATCTCCCCATTGACATCGGTGGAGGAAGCTTCAACGCAGTCCATGCGGGCGTCAGTCCCTCGACATCACCATGAGGACCGTAGGTCCTTGGCGTCGAGACAGGCTCAGTCTCGGAGGCCCTTGAGAGAGGTGCTTTCCAATACTGAAAATCCCAGGTACTTTTCCCTCCAATGAGTCCTGGGATTCCCTCTGAACCTTCCCCTCCACCTGAAAGGAGACTGTCTCCTTGTTTGTGCGGGAAATGACTGAAGCCATTCCATTCCCTGCAGAAGTGGAGGATGAGCCCAGGGCTGAGATGCTCGAGGTCCTGAACTACACTTCTCCACCTAAGGAAGCAGTAACTGCTCCTTTGCATAAGGTACTCAGGGAAGTCCTTATGCAAAACTGGTCATTCCCTCTGTCTGGCTTCGTGATTCCTTAGAAGACTGATTCCCAGTATTGGATCCACGGAAAACCTGGGTTGATGAGGTCTCAGTTACCCCATAACTCCATGGTGGTGGACTCCGCCCTCAAAAGAGCCAAGCGTACTAGAAACTATGCCTCGGCGCCCCCAGGCAGAGAAGCTAGGACCTTGGATTCTTTTGGGAAAAAGACGTATCAGGCCGCTATGCTTACTGCCTGTATCCAATGTTACCAGTTCTTCACGAGCATTCACTTGCGGAACTCAGTGAGGCAGCTGTCTAGTTTGGTTGATGCTCTCCCTCTGGAGCAGGCTGAAGCTTTTTGCTAGGTGGTCAGGGAGCAGAAGGCGTGTCATAAATTCCTGGCCAGGGGCGCATACAACACTTTTGATGTGGCATCCAGAATCTCTCTCAAGGTATAGCGATGTGCAGACTCTCATGGCTCTGACCATTCAGTCCAGCAGAGGATGGTGGATGTACCTTGCCGGGAGGGGGGGAGGGTATAACCGTTTCAGAGAGAAGGTAGAAGACCTAGTCGACCAGATCAAAAGGCATACAGATGCTATGGCTTCTCTCTCCCGCTGAGCGCCTTCTGCTACATCCTTCTCAGCTAGGAGGTTTTTTGTGGGGGGGTCGCAGAGTGCTCCCTATTCCTGTGCTAGGCATAGGTACACTCCGGCATCCCACCAGCCTACTCAGCATGCTCATTCCCGTCAACAGCGTGCGCCTTGGACCCTGCTGCTCCCCAGCAAAAGCAGGGGATGGGCTTTTGACCGGCTCCAGAACAGCATAGCCACAATAACAGTATCCGTGCCAGACGACTTGCCAGTTTGGGGGAGCTTAATGTTTTTTCACCAACGGTAGCCTCTCATAACCTCTGACCGATGGGTTCTTCAAATAGTCCGGTTAGGATACACATTCAGTCTGGAATCCAAACCTCCAAATTGCCCACCGGGAGCTCATTCGTACAGCTCCCAGCACAGGCAGGTACTTGTAGAGGAACTTCTGCCCTTCTAAAGGCCCATGTGGTCGAACCTGTTCCACCAGGAAAAGAAAGGCTGGGATTCTATTCCAGGTACTTCCTTGTGCTAAAGAAAACAGGGAGGGTGCATCCCATCCTAGATCTAAGTTCAGGATTGTTCCCCTTGGCACACTTCTCCCAATGATTCAGGAAAACGATTGGCTATGCTCTCTGGACTTAAAGGAGGCTTACACTCGCATCCCGATACTTTCCAGCTCACAGGAAGTATCTTTGGTTTCGACTGGGAACGCAGCATTTTCAGTACCGCATACTGCCGTTTGGCCTAGCGTCAGCTCCAAGAGTTTTTACAAAATGCCTAGCAGTAATCGCAGCGTTGCTATGCAGACTGGGAATGCATGTGTTCCCTTATCTCGATGAGTTGCTGGTGAAGAGCACCTCAGAGGACGGTGCTCTGGAGTCTATGCGGATGACTATTCAGGTGCTGGAACTACTAGGGTTTGTAATAAATTACACAAAGTCCCATCTCACACCTGTTCAGAAATTGGAGTTCATTGGAGCACTGCTGGAGATGAGGACGGCTCGAGCCTATCTCCCCGAGGCATGGGCAGACAACCTTCTGTCCCTGATGTCCATGGTTCGAATGTCTCAGCAGGTCATGGCTCGGCAGATGTTGAGACTATTAGGGCACATGACCTCCACAGTTTGTTACACCCATGGCATGTCTACATATGAGATCTGCTCAGTGGACCCTAGCTTCTCAGTGGTATTAAGCAGCAGGCAATCTAGAAGTTGTCATCCAACTGTACACCGACTTTCGGAACTCTCTTCAGTGGTGGACAATCCGATCCAATTTGACCATGAGATGACCATTCCAAAATCCTCAGCCGTAGAAAGTGCTGCCGATGGATGTATCCCTCCTAGGGAGGGAAGCTCATGTAGATGGGCTTCACACTCGGAACCTGATCCTTCCAGGAAACAGGTCTTCAGATCAACCTCCTGGAACTTCGAGTGATCTGGAACGCTCTGAAGGCTTTCAGAGATCGGCTGTCCAACCAAATCAGGTTGCGATGTACTACACCAACAAGCAGGGGGGCACCGGATCTTGCCCTCTGTGTCAGGAAGCCGTCCAGATGTGGCTTTGGGCATGCATGCAAGGTATGTTTCTCCAAGCCACTTATCTCGCTGGCGTAAACAACAGTCTGGCCGACAGGCTGAGCAGGGTAATGCAACCTCACGAGTGGTCGCTGAATATGGGCGTTGCCCGCAAGCTTCTGAGCGTGGGGCACCCCCTCGGTGGATCTTTTTGCCTCTCATGTCAGTTGCAAGGTCCCTCAGTTCTGTTCCAGACTTCAGGCCCACAACAGACTAGCATCAGATGCCTTTCTCCTACATTGAGAAACAGGCCTTCTGTATGCGTATCCTCCCATACCTCTAGTAGGGAAGACTTTTCTCTGAAACTCAAGCAAGACCGCGGAACCATGATCCCAATTGTGTCCTACTGGCCGCGTCGGATTTGGTTCCCTCTTCTTCTGGAATTGTCCTCCGAAGAACCGTGGAGATTGGCGTGTTTTCCGACTCTCATCGCCCAGAACGAGAGGCCAAATAGACCCGGATACCTTCTGGCAACAGATATACAATAACGACTGGACAACACAAACGGACTCCATTCACTATATTTCAGTAAGATGCAGACACATACTAGACGCAATAGCACCCCTACAAACAAGAACCTCAAGCAGACAAAACTCGATACCATGGTTCAACGAAGAATTGAAAAAATTAAAAACAAAATCAAGGAGACTAGAACGCGCATGGTAAAAAAATAAAAGACGAACACACACTCAACGCATGGAAACAGATACAAAGGAAATACAAATATGCAATAAGGCAATAAGACAGACCAAAAGGTCATATTACAAAACCAAAATCAGGCCGGACCACAACAACACGAAGAAACTATACTATCTCGTGAATAAATTACTAGACACAACACCGGTCATCACAACCAACACTGACATCCCATCTGTAGACAACCTTGCTAAATATTTCAACAAAAAAATTATTAATCTACGCAAAACCCTACCTCTGGACAACACAGATATAGAAAACTTCATAAGTGGGCTGGACCCCACCCTTGGTGAATACCCAGCGGACCGATTATGGATAAACTTCGCTGTCCTCAGTGCCGACGTAGTTACTCAGGCGATTAAAAAATATTCCAAAAGCCACTGTCAATTGGACATCTGTCCCAGCTACCTAATACAATCTGCCCCCTACCGCTTCATAACAGATCTCACATCCCATCTAAATTTCATGCTTCAGCGGGGTATTTTCCCTAAAGAAAAAGGCAACATTCTGCTCACCCCAATACCAAAAGACACCAAGAAAAAAATAAATGACATCACCAACTACCGCCCAGTAGCATCTATCCCATTAGTAGTCAAACTTATGGAAGTACTGGTGACCAAAGAACTCAACGACTACATAAACAAATTCACTATACTACATGAGTCACAATCAGGATTCTGATCCCAACATAGCACCGAAACAGTACTACTCACTCTCCTATCCAAATTCAAGCAGGAGGTAGCAATAGGCAAAAGCATTCTCCTTCAATTTGACATGTCCAGTGCGTTCGACATGGTTAACCATAACATATTGCTAAGACTCCTAGACTATTTTGGAATTGGTGGTAACACTCTCAACTGGATTAAGGGCTTTCTAACCACCAGAACATACCAAGTGAAATCAAGCACCAACATATCATCACCCTGGTAACCAGACTGTGGAGTACCACAAGGATCACCACTATAACCGATCCTTTTCAACCTCATGATAGTCCCACTAGCCAAAGCCTTATCCACACAAGGCCTTAATCCATTCATTTACGCTGATGACGTCACACTATACATCCCCTGCAAGCATGATTTAGCAGACATCACCAATAAAATCAAGCTCAGCTTAAACATCATGAACTCATGGGCAAATGCATTCCAACTAAAACTCAACACAGAAAAAACACAGTCTCATCATCTCATCCCAATACAACACATACAAACCCACAAACATTAACACCCCAGGATACACCCTCCCTATTTCAGACAGCCTGAAAATTCTCGGAGTAACAATCAACCGAAACCTCCAACTAGAGTCCCAAGCTAAACTCACCATAAAGAAAATGCTTCTCTCAATGTGGATACTAAAACGTGTGAAACCATTCTTCCCGAGAGAGATATTTCGCAACCTGGTACAGTCAATGGTACTAAGCCACTTAGACTACTGTAACGGAATCTATGCGGGATGCAAAGAACAAATCATAAAGAAACTTCAAACCGCCCAAAACACAGCAGCACAGCTTATATATGGAAAAACGCGTTTTGACAGTGCCAAACCACTCCGAGAAAAACTGCACTGGCCTCCAATTAAGGAACATATCGCAGTCAAAATCTGTACGACAGTTCACAAAATCATCTACGGCGAGGCACCAGGATACATGACAGACCTCATTGACCTACCACTCAGAAACACCATAAAATCAGCACGATCATACCTAAACCTCCACTACCCAAGCAGCAAAGGACTCAAATACAAATCCACCTATGCATCCATGCAACAAATAATAATAACGAGGGATCGCTTCTACATCCCAATCTCCAGTCTCTGGCTCTCACAGCCTGAATGTTGAGAGCCTAGAATTCGCTTCCTTGGGTCTTTTGGAGGGTGTCTCCAGGGTCTTGCTTGCTTCCAGAAAAGATTCCACGAAGAGGTGTTACTCTTTCAAGTGGAGGAGGTTTGCCATCTGGTGTGACAGAGGAGGTTTGCCATCTGGTGTGACAGCAAGGCCCTAGATCCTCTCTGTTGTCCTACACAGAACCTTGTTGAATACCTTCTACACTTGTCAGAGTCTGGTCTCAAGACCAACTCCGTAAGGGTTCACCTAAGTATAATTAGTGTGTATCATCAGTGTGTAGAAGGTAAGCCTATTTCTGGATAGCCTTTAGTTGTTCCCTTTATGAGAGGTTTGAATTTGTCAAAGCCCCCTGTCAGACCTCCGCCAGTGTCATGGGATATCAACGTCGTTCTCACCCAGCTGATGAAAGCTTTTTTTGAGCCACTGAATTCCTGCCATTTGAAGTACTTGACCTTGGAAGGTCATTTTCTTGGTGGCTGTCACTTCAGTTCGTAGGGTCAGTGAGCTTCAGGCTCTAGTGGTTCATGCTCCTTACCTTAAATTTCATCAAAACAGAGTAGTCCTCCGCACGCACACCCTAAGTTCCTCCTAAAGGTGGTGTCAGAGTTCCATCGGAACCAATCAATTGTCTTGCCAACATTTTTTCCTCGACCTCATGCCTACCCTGATGAGAGCAGTTTGCACACCTTGGACTGCAAGAGAGCATTGGCCTCTTACATGCAGCAGATGAAGCCCTTCAGACAGTTCGCCCAGTTGTTTGTTCCATAGCGTCCCCAGATCAATCCAGAGACTTGTGGGTTATGTCCCTTCACTAGTAGGTTAGATAGAGAGAACACCAAAGTTCGCCCACAAGAGGGCATGTGCAGCCAGCTTAACTTCCGTATTCTCTCTATCTAGCAGGTGAAGAGACGTGCTGTGCAGCTCTGCAGTGATTTGGCTCCTATCCCATTCCCTTGGGGGTTGTTGAGCTTAATTTGGGGTTGAAGTGCTTTGCGCACGATGGGGTTACACCTGGTGGTGCCAGGTCCCTACCCGTCTCCCCCCACCAGCCTACTGCTGCTTATGGATTCGTCTGTCGGTGTTTCTCTCCTGCCTCTTGGAAAAAAAAAATTGACAGAGACACAAACGCAAATCCCTGCAGGTTAAGCAGTGTTTTCTCTTTTTTTTTTTTTTTTTTTTTTTTTATTTATTTATAATTTCAAACAATAATATACAAGACATTCTTGTTTAGGTAATACAGAGAGATAAGTCCTGTATAAAATCAAATAAGCAATTTACAAAAAGGAAAAAGAAAAAAGATAACAAATCTCCCTTTCTTAGACCACAATTATGGAAGAGGGGGAACAGAAAAATTGAGGAGAAATTCAAACCAATCAAGTTTAAGGAAAATTAAGGCCTAGACCAAACCATGGATATATTAACATTATATTGAGCCCTAATCCTAGGGAGTCATTTGGCTAACTTTTTCAATTCAACAAAACTTCTCAACTGTTCCGGCTCAAAGAAGGTATACTTATTATCCTGATATTTTATAAGACATTTACAAGGATAAGCCAGCAAAAAGCTGGCTCCTAACTTTTTAACATCCTCTCTCAATATTAAAAACTTCCGTCTCTTTTCTTGAGTAGATTTTATAACGTCTGGGTAAATCCATACTCGCGCACCGTAAAATAATTTTTGAGAATTTTTAAAGAATAATTTCATAATGGAATTAACATCAGGTTCAAATATAAAGGATACCAGTAGAGTAGCACGAGATTGGATCTCAGTCAACGAGTTCTCAAGAAATTCTGTCAAATCCTGTAATCCTGTAAGTTGTAAATCCTGTTGAACCTTTATTCTCTGTTGATCCTCATTTTTCCGGGGAATTGGGAGATAGTATATTTTATTAATCGGAGGGATACAATCAGAAGAATAATGGAGAATTTCAGTTAAATATTTCTTAAATAACTCCATTGGGCCCAGCTCTGTCTTTATTGGAAAATTTAATATCCTCAGATTAAGTCGTCTGTTGAAATTTTCAATTTGTTCCAATTTGTTATGTATGATAAGTTTATCCTTGATCAAAGTCTCTGTTGTTTCCTTTAATGAGGTAAGCTCTTGTTGAAACACAGTATTCTGCTTCTCAGAATCTAACTTAAATTTTTCAAGAGAATCATGTAAAGAGTCTACCTTAGTCACCAACAAAGCCGTATCAAGAGCAGCTTTCGAAGTTGTCTTCTGTAGATTCTGTAACATATGCCAAATGCTCTCGAGGGAAACCTCCACGCGGGCTCTTGGCTCCAGATGAATTCTTTCAGCAGCTTCTCCGGGGGTGGCTCCGACCGCAAAAACCTCCTCAACGCCAACTTCGGACGCCTCTAAAGGTTCCGCCTCCCGACGGAGTTCTGCTGGGCATGGGGGCGGGTTCAGTTCGGGCGAGGAAAGCGTCGTCTCAAGCCCCAGAAAAACCGCCGCTCCTCCGGCCGTTTCTACAGCAGGGCTCCTCGCCTCAGTGTTCCGTGGAGTACTCGTCATAAACTCTTCGAGGGTCCGCTGAACTGCTTGGGTGGCTCTTGGTGCAGTCGGTAAACCTTTAACCAAACCTTTCCTTTTTGTGTGAGGCATAGCAGATCAAGAAAAATTAAAGAATAGGATCAGAAGTCAGCAGAGTCTCGGCGAGCATTAACGAGCAGCGTCCGCCATCTTTAATTCCCCCCCATCATCAAGCAGTGTTTTCTCAGTCCTCAGAGTTCCAGGTCAGAGGTACGTGAGTGCTAGGCTGGGAGCCGGTCTTGGAGCCATCAAAAGGTGTTCGCGCTGCAGGGCGCGTTGGACGGTGTCCGGGGCATGTGAGAGCTGTACCAGGGCCTTGGGCAAGCCCCGGACGGAACAGACAGACCTCTCTGCAGGGGGGAGGCGGCAGAGTCGGCCGATTCCCGCTTGGCGGGAAAGCCGTTGTTGGTGGCAGCGCGTGGCTCGTCCGCCCCCATTTTTTCTCCGTCTGTACCTCAGCCGCAGATGAACGTGGCGGGGGGTTTACAGCTCTCAGCTGTTGCGGCCCTGGAACGCGGAGTCTCGGACTATCCTCTTACTGGAGCGCTGCATGCGACAGCGTTTTCTCCAGAATTTGTGCTGCTTACGCACAAGGCCTTTTTGTTAAAAGAAGCCGGGGGGGGGGGTAGCGAGATGGACCCCATTTTGGAGACCCAGCATGACTCTGGGGCTGAGTTCTCTCATGAAGTTCCCAAACGGACCCGTTTTGACGGCTTTAGCCCAGGAGCGGAGGGGTCAGCTCACTCGGACTCTGATGAAGCTCAGTTGTCAGGGGATTCTCTTCAGGAGACCCTGGAGGACAAAGAGATGCCAGCGGGGGAGGGTGATGACCCTACTGCGGCAAGGCTTTTTCGTAGGGAGGAACTCCCATCGTCTATGTTTAATATCTCCTAAGGCTATGGAGATATTAAACATCTCTGCTCCCAAACCCCCGTCGCAGTCGGGGGGGGGGGGGGGCGCCCTCTATCATGTCGGGCACTAGGGCTCTGTCTAGAGCTTTTCATATTCGTGAGGCCATGCAAGTGCTCATTAAGGCCCAGTGGGATTCGCCGGAGGCCAGCCTTAGGGTGGCGTGGGCCATGGCCAAACTCTTATAGGCAAGAGCGTGTCTTTCCTGTGTACAGAAGCCGTCGTCGACTGAGGATCTAATTGAATGCCTTCCGGCGTTGGAGTCGGGTTTGGCGTACCTGGCAGATGTCCTTAATGACATTCTCCGGGCTTCAGCTAAGGAAGTTTCGTTGGCGGTATCGGCCTGTAGATGGATTTGGCTCAAGCACTGGGCTGCAGATGTGGCCTCTAAATCCCGTTTGGCGCTGTTGCCTTTTAAGGGTCGGCTTCTCTTTGGGGAGGAATTGGCTCAGATTGTTAAGGAGTTAGGTGATACCAAGGGTCGTTTGCCGGAGGACAGAGGTAAGTCCCAGGCGACGACCTTCAGACCTCACTTCAAGGAGGCCAGGCGTTATAGGCCTGGCAAATCCAGGGGGATTGCCAAGCCCCGGTTTCAACAGAGACAGCAGCCCTTTCGGCCGGACCGCCATCAGCCCATCTCAACCCCTTGCAATCCACAGGGTAGCAGAGGAACCCAATGATGGGGCCCTGGTCCATTCCTTTCCGACAATAGGGGGACGGCTGTCTCAGTTCAGGAAGGAGTGGGCCGGGGTAACTGCGGACGAATGGGTGCTGGACATCATTCGGGACGGCTACAAGTTGGAGTTCACCCGTCCACTGTCAGACAGCTTCTTAGAGTCTCCTTGCAAGTCTCCGCTAAACAGAGCAGCGGTACAAGAGACTCTGGCGGAATTACTGCGCTTAGGGGCAGTTATTCCGGTGCCTTCGGCTGAAATCAGCCAGGGTCGCTACTCTATTTACTTCGTTGTGCCAAAGAAGGAAGGGAGGTGTCGCCCAGTTCTCGATCTCAAGGCGGTCAACAAAGCCCTCAAAGTGAGGCATTTCAGGATGGAAACTTTGCGATCCGTCTTGGCGGCTGTGCAACCGGGAGAATTTTTGTCAGCTCTCAATCTAAAGGAGGCGTACTTGCACATCCCCATTTGGCCGCCCCATCAATGTTTCCTACGCTTTTTCAGTGCTGGGTCAACATTTTCAGTTCCGAGCCATGCCTTTTGGTGTGGCCATGGCACCTCGTACCTTCTCCAAGGTAATGGTGGTAGTGGCAGCCTTCTTGCGCGCAAAAGGGGTGCAAGTTCATGCTTATGTCGACGACTGGCTCATTCATGTGCCGTCTCGGGAGGAGTGCACCCGGGCTACACAGTCAGTCATGGATCTTCTGCGTTTGCTGGGCTGGGTGATCAACATTCAGAAATGTCATCTCGTCCCGACCCAGACTTTGGAGTATCTGGGTGTGCTCTTCGATACCACTCAGAGCAGAGTGTTTCTCCCGGAGCCGCGCTGGTTGAAGCTCATGCGGCAGATTTCCTCACTCCTTCAGGCACCTGCTCCGAAGGCGTGGGACTATGTTCAGGTTCTAGGGTCAATGGCAGCGACATTGGACGTAGTCCCTTGGGCCAGGAGTCATATGCATCCGTTGCAGTGGTCCCTTCTTAGCCGGTGGTTCTCGTTATCGGAGGATTATGTGGTTTGGATCCCATGGGAGGCTCGGGCCCGGTTTGCCATCCGTTGGTGGCTCCAGCCGGTCAATCTGCTTCGCGGCATGCCCCTAGCCACTCCGGAATGGCAGGTGGTCACGATGGATGTCAGTCTGTCTGGCTGGGGAGCTCATTGCCTGGGTCATTCGATGCAGGGGGTATGGAGTCCGTTGGAGGCTCGGTTGTCAATCAATCTTCTGGAATTGCGGGCGATTCGGCTGGTGCTGCAAGCCTTCGAGACTTTGGTGCTGAACCAGTCGGTACGAGTTCTTTGCAACAATGCGATAGCAGTAGCTTATGTCAATCGCCAAGGGGGCACTCAGAGCGCTCAGTTGTGAACGGAGGCGCTTGCCCTTTGCCGCTGGGCAGAACCGCGTCTCTTTCTTTTGTCAGCGGCTCACATTGCGGGAGTCCTGAATGTGCAGGCGGATTTCCTCAGCCGGAACCGGTTGGATGCAGGGGAGTGGGAGCTCTCTCCAGTAGCATTCGGCCGGATCACGTCTCGGGAGGATGCCGGTAGTGGATCTAATGGCCCGTTATTTCATTGCCAAAGTTCCTCGCTTTTTCAGCAGGGGAAGGGAATTCGGGTCCGAAGGAATAGACGCGCTGTTGCAAAGGGGGCCGCAGGATCTCATGTATGTCTTTCCTCCATGGCCCATGGTCGGTCGGGTGATCAGCAGGATCGTGCAGCATTCAGGAGTGGTCATTCTTGTGGCTCCGGGTTGACCCAGGCGTCCTTGGTATGCGGATTTGGTGAGTCTGTTGATAGACGAACTGTTGCAGCTGCCGGATGTTCCTGATCTTCTGATTCAGGGACCAGTGATCATGCAGGATCCCATTCCGTTTGGTCTTACAGCTTGGCTATTGAGAGGTCGCAGCTCAGACGCAGAAGGTTTTCTGAGTCAGTGATTGGGACGATGCAGGCGCGCAAACGATCTACGTCAGTGTACACTAGAGTCTGGCGAACTTTTGTTGCTTGGTGCTCGTCCTCAGGCATTTCGCCAGAGTCGACTCATCTCGTGTCTGTCTTAGCTTTCTTGCAAGAGGGGCTTGAGTAGGCCCTCTCTTTGAGCTCTCTTAAGGTACAGGTGGCAGCATTGGCCTGTTTCCGAGGCCATTTAGGTGGTCGATCGTTGGCCGCTCATCCGGATGTAGTTCGTTTTCTCCGGGGCGTTAGTCATGTTAGACCCCCTCAGATGCCAGTGGTACTGGAATGGAATTTGAACCTAGTACTGAGGGCGTTACAGCGTGCTCCATTTGAGCCTCTGTGTAAGACGTCTTTGAAGGATCTCACGTTGAAGACGGTGTTTTTCGTGGACATGGCTTCGGCCAGAAAGGTATCAGAGCTGCAGGCTCTGTCATGTAGGGATCCCTTTCTGCGTTTTTCGGAAGCTGGGGTCTCGGTCCGTACGGGTCCATCGTTTCTGACGAAGGTGATTTCACGTTTTCACCTTAATGAGGAAGTGCATTTACCAATCTTCAAGCGGGAAGATTACCTGGAGGATTTTCGTCAGTTGCGTTGTTTGGATGTCAAAGGGCTCTCGCATATTTAGAGGCTACTAATTCCTTCCAGAAGTCAGATCATCTCTTTGTCCTGTTTGCGGGACACAAAAAGGGACAGATAGCCATCGAGTGATTGTAGCCTTTGAAGCTAAGGGAAGCGATCGGCTCTGCGTATCTTTCCATGGGGAAACCGATTCCTCTTCAGATTCGCGCGCATTCGACTAGAGCTCAGGCTACGTCCGTTGCGGAGTACTGGCTGGTGCCATTGGACGAGGTTTGTAGAGTGGCTACTTGGGCTTCAGTACACACTTTTGCTAGACATTACCGACTTGATGTTGCGGCGCGTCGGGATGCGTTTTTCGGCGCTTCGGTACTGTCTTCAGGGAGCATGCGGTCCCACCCTTTTTGAGGACTGCTTTGGTACATCCCACAAGTCTCTGGATTGATCTGGGGACGCTATGGAAGGTAAAATTATGTCTTACCTGATAATTTTCTTTCCATTAGTCCGTCAGATCAATCCAGAGGCCCTCCCTGGGGTTCGCATTAGCAGATCCTGTATGATGTATATGGCAGAGTTTTGATATAGTTAATGTTGTTTAGGTTCGTGTTCTTCTGTTGGTCTGGAAGTTTGGACTAAACAAGTTCTTGGAAAACAGTTGTTACTGTGTAGCAGATGGAGGGTTTTCCTTCAGATTATTTGCTCTTTTCGAGAGGCAGGAGAGTGAACTCTTGTTCAAATGATTTCTTACTGCTTTGGTATCTTATACTGAAGTTAAGCTGGCTGCACATGCCCTCTTGTGGGCGAACTTCGGTGTTCTCTCTATCTAACCTGCTAGTGGAGGGACATAACCCACAAGTCTCTGGATTGATCTGAGGGACTAATGGAAAGAAAATTATCAGGTAAGACATAATTTTTACCTTTCTTTTGATTCTAACAGGAGGGGAGTCACCATCGGAAAACGCACAATCTCCAGTTGTTTTTTTTTTTGTTACATTTATACCCCACGCTTTCCCACTCATGGCAGGCTCAATGCGGCTTAAATGGGGCAATGGAGGGTTAAGTGACTTGCCCAGAGTCATAAGGAGCTGCCTGTGCCGGGAATCGAACTCAGTTCCCCAGGACCAAAGTCCACCACCCTAACCACTAGGCCACTCCTCCAGTTGGCTAACTGATTGCATTTCCTTCACATATGCCCAAGCTGGGCTGACTCTGGAGGGCCATGTCACAGCTCATAATGTCAGAGCCATGGCTGTGTCGGTGGTTCACTTAAAGTCAGCCTCCATTGAATAGATTTGCAAAGCTACGACGTGGGCTTCAGTCCACACATTCACATCACACTACTTCCTTGAGTAGGATACCTGACGTGACAGTCGGTTTGGGCAGTCGGTGCTGTAGAATCTGTTTGGGGTTTAGAATCCAACTTCACCCACCTAGGCCCGTTTTTATTCTGTTTCAGGCTGCACTCTCAACTAGTTGTATATAGTTTCAGGTTAATCTGTTATGTCCTCGCCGTTGCAAGGCCCAGTTGACCAATGTTTATAGCTTTGGGTGAGCCTGGATGCTAGGGATTCCCCACTTGTTAGAATAAGCAAGTCTGCTTGTCCTCGGAGAAAGCGAAGATACTTACCTGTAGCAGGTATTCTCAGAGGACAGCAGGCTAATTATTCTCACAATCCCGCCCACCTCCCCTTGGAGTTGTTTATTTGTTTATGCTTTTGGACTTATCTGAGGTATTTGCTCATGCAACAAGCAGGAAGTCCGCTGCATGCACGCCAGAAGGCTCTGTCAAATCTTTTGCTTTTTGCTATATTTTTATGCCTATTCCCAGGCCGGCGCAGATCACCGACCCATGTGTAAGAATAATCAGCCTGCTGTCCTCGGAGAATACCTGCTACAAGTAAATATCTTTGCTTTACGTAGCTATAGTTCGAGTTTCTCTTTCTCATATGCATCACTTTGCACTTGCTCACATTAAACACCATCTGTCACTTAGACGCCCAGTCTCCCAGTCTTGTAAGGTAATTTTTCACAGTCCTCTTGCGCTTTAACAACTGTGAATAACTTTGTGTGATCAGCAAATTTAATTACCTCACTAGTTACTCCCATCTCTAGATCATTTATAAATATGTTAAAAAGCAGCGGTCCCGGGCGGTCACGTAATGCTGTGAACGACAGCGGACGCACCTCGGATTGCTGCTGTGACCGAACCCACTCCAGCACCCTGAAATCTTGATCCTAGTCAGCCTGGCTTGGAGGAAAACTAACTAGACTGTTAAAGGAACGCATGGAGAAATTTCTGACAAACTTACAGTCGCTGATGTCTGCAAAGCCGCCGTGCAGAGGCGCTGACCGAACAAAGCAAGCGGAAGACAAAGTGGCGCCCAGCTCGTCACCCAGGTCGACCTCCGCGGAATTTATGGCGGAACTCACGGAAGCAATGGTAAAAGCCCTGGACCCTCGACTCCTGCAGCTTTCGGAACAAATAGCCAGCATAGCACAATCAACAGCAGAATTGCATCGACGAACTGGAGGGCTGGGTATCGGACATGGAAGACACGTTGCAGGCGTACAAGGAAAAACTAGACCAACTAGAGGCCATGACGCAGGCCCAACATGGCAAGCTGGAGGAACTTGAGAATAGGGCGCAGCGGGAAAATCTACGGTTTGTGGGCTTCCCCAAATCAATAGCTGAAGCATCGTTGCCCAAGACGCTGGAGACCTGGCTACTGGTGCATTTCCCGGAGACAGCCAGACAAGGGGGGATAGCCATGGACAGAGTGGGCCTGCTGAGACCAAACGCCACCAAGCCACGAGTAATCATAGCAAAATTTCATAGATACACTCAAAAAGCTCATCTGCTGAACCTATACAAAAGCAAACGGGATGAAACACGCTTTGATGGGCAAACAATCAGAATCTTCCAGGATTATTCGGCAGAGCTGGCCGCCAAGAGGCGGACATTTTCAGCTATATGTACACAACTTGTAGAAAAGAAATAGCGCTTTGCACTGCAATTCCTGGCCACATTGTGGATTCAACACCTCAATCGTTGGCACACATTTGCAGAAGCGCCAGAGGCGGAAAAGTGGCTAAAAGGTCTGGAAGCAGTCTGAGAGAGCTACTCAAGAGAGTACGGCGATGCGGACTGAAGTTACAATCAAGCAAGTTGTATATTGTAAGTTGAACAGGGAAATCAAGACATAATGTAGATGTACGTTTACTGAAGGAAGGGGGGAAGGTCCCCAGAGCACCAGGTGAAAGACCCCGACTAGGCATAACCCTCGGAGAGAGAGAGGGGTGAGCCTAGAGTTGGCCAGGGGAGTGCAGAGAAGGGAAATGGGGAGGGCTGGGCAGAGAAGGGGAGAAAAGGGGAATAAGAGGGAGGGGAGAAGGGGGAGAGGGAAGCTTCAGGACCGGCAGAGGAGGAAGGAACGAGGTAGAGACAAAGATAGAAACACGAGGGGCAAGGTGACACGTAAGAGCAACAAACTCCATAGGGGAAGGGCTGGGCCCCTGGGGGTTAAAAATGATAGGTTACGAGTGGCACGGAGGGCAAATTAGAAACATAAATCTACAATCAGATTAATCTTCTGGAATGTCTCGGGCATATCGTCCCCAATAAAGAGGACTAAGATCCTAAACCAGCTTAAGCATCATAAAGCGGCCATAGCTTGTGTACAAGAGACCAGATTAACAGATCTAGACCACGAAAAGCTGAAGCAAAAATGGGTTGGGGAATGCTATTACTCTTCTTCTGGAACTAAGAGATGTGGAGAAGCCATATTGATAAAACAGGTCTCCCGTGCCATTCAAAATTGATTTATAAAGATAGGGAAGGAAAAGTGGTGCTGCTCCACCTCAAAATTCAGGGGCAAAGGTTCTATCTGTGTGCAGTATATGCTCCTAACATTCACTCGTCCTCTTTTTTTCAAACACTAGTCTCCTTGGGACTCCAGCACTCGGATGCACCATGGGTATGGGCAGGAGATTTTAATAAAGTCATGGACGCACAACTAGATAGGTCGGGGAGGGGTACGGCTGGAGGAGGGAGGGATAGTCTTCAGGCATTGTGCAACTTATTAAATTTAGTAGATCCGGAGAGGAAGTGACGTCATCTAACAAGTATGGACGTCTGAGCAGAGAGCTCCCGCTTACTCCTCACAAAAATCGGCGAAAAAATTGCACCCAACGTGAGAGAGTGAACCAAATCGCAATCTGATTGCAGCCACACATCTAGCGGACCTCGTGATCGATGAGCCAGAAGCCGGCACCGGCGCAATTGGCGCAGTTTGCCTTCACGCCACGAGGAGACCCTCAGAAGAGCAAAATGGCGGACCTAGAGGGAACGCAGACGCCGCCAGGCCCAACGGAGCATTGCCCGTCAAACTTAGAGCCCGAACTAGGGGGCGAAATGATGCCTGGATCGGCGATCCCCTTGGAACTGAAAACGTGGCTTCAGGAAATCAGCGCTAATTTGCAGTCCCTGCGCAGTGAAGTGGCAACGCTGGGCTCTGATCTCAGGGCCAAAATTCAAGATTTGGGATCGAGACTAGACGAGATGGAAACACAACTGGAACATCATGAGGAGGCTCTGGGGCAGGCAGACCAACAAGCAATGGAAATTTGCTCCATCCAACAACAATAACAAAATAAACTGGAAGATCTAGAAAACAGGAGCCGCCGGAACAACTTGAGGTTCCGGGGTCTCCCAGAAACACCCACGTATCAAAATAGTGAAGATGCAGTCCAAAAAATGGTGGTGGAGCTATTGGGCGCAGGTGGCACACACATTGAAGAGAAAGCCATCCAGATAGAACGAGTGCACAGAGCGCTAGGGCCAGCACGAAATAACGCGCCGAAGGACATTATTGCTTGTTTCGCCAGTTATAAGATCAAAGAACAAGTACTTCATAAGTCCCGTCAGCAGCCAGATTTCACTTGAGACTCATACAAAATCGAAATTTATCAAGACTTGGCTGCCACGACTTTAAAAAGGAGAAATGAGCTACACCCCTTCACAAAAGTGCTACAAGAGCTAAACATTAAATATTGATGGCGGCACCTGTTTGCACTTGTTTTCTTCAAAGATGGCAAGCAACACCAGGTGCGCTCCATAGCGGAAGCGAGAGTGACATGTCCAGAAGCTGGGATGGTGACAGATACAGCAGAAGACAACCGACAACAAAGAAGGACGTTGCAAGCTGCTCCACCGAAATGGAAGCGAGTTGGGAAGGGGCCGAAGCGCCTGCAGAGGCAACAGTCGACAGCGAAGATTACCTGAGATGATGAACTGAGCAGAGAATAGCAACCTCAGAGGCCTGGGGCCAGGCTTTAAAATGTTGCAGAAGAGTCTAAACGGACACATGAGATAAGTTGACTGGTTTGGTTCACACTGTTGGCATTCAGACTGAGGGGAAGTGGTAAACGTTCTACATTTCACTTCCTCTTACAAAGGGGCCCAGTGGTTCTCCACTGGACACCATAAAGTTTTGGGGTTACAAGGGGATGGGGGGGGGGGAGGGGGCGGTGTGGTTGAAAGACTAAAAGGAGACACTACATAGACGAATTAATATGTGGGCCAGACACATAGATGAATATATAGCAGGACAGAGGCAACACCAGAGACATAGGAGACAGTGGCCGAAAGTTATACCCTATGGCGGACACTAAATGGTTATCGCTCAATGTTAAGGGGTTAAACACCCCAAGGAAAAGGCAACTATTATTTAGAGAGCTAAGCCGCCAACATATAGATATAGCGCTAATCCAAGAGACCCATCTTAAGGCCAAGTACGAACGGCTCTGCTACCATAAGCAATACCCAACCATATATTATGCTTCATCTTTGGGGGGAACTAAGAGTAAGGGAGTACTGATAGCTTTACATCACTCTAAACCCTGGGAGGTTAAAAAGATAATTCGAGATAAAGGGGGCCATTATCTGCTCTTTGTGCTGACACTGGGGGGGGGGGGGGGGCAACGATACACGGTGGTGAATATATACGGGCCCAACACACATCAAGGGGACTTTTACTTAGAAATAAATAATCTGCTCACAGCACACGTGGAGGGCTCCCTCCTACTAGGGGGGGACTTCAACATTACGTTGCAGCCAAAAGTAGACAATTCCACCACAGGGGGGCAACAGGCAAAGCTAAATAGACGACAGTTACATGAGCTAATGGAGCGCTGGCAACTTACCGGCCTTTGGCGCGGGGCCCACCCCACACAAAGGCAATATACCTATTATTCAGCAGTCCATAAGACCTCATCACGAATAGACATGTGGTTGGGAGATGGCTCATTCTTAGGGCATACAGACTCGATTGAGATCATACCATGTACCTGGTCCGATCATTCAGCAGTATTCCTCCATATGCAAAGAGGGGGGTCAGCTAGGGTACAGCAACCCTGGCGGCTAGATGATGCACTTCTGTCTAATCCGGATAATATCCCAATTATAGAAAAGCACATCACGGACTATATTCACTTTAATGACAAGGGAGATGTTTCGTCGGCAATTGTCTGGGAGGGCTTTAAAGCCGTCCCGAGAGGCCACCTTATTGCACTAAGTGCTAGCTGCTGGAAAAAACGAACAGCGGAGGAACATAAACTGAGGGCTGAATTACAGCAGATAGAACAACGGGGACAGAGGGGGGATACCTATATACCCGCTAAGGATGAGGAAAAAAATAGGATTAGAGGCCAACTACAAGAATTAGAACTAGCTGATATGCTGAACAGATGCTGAGGGCACGTCAGACACACTTCGAATTCGGAAATAAGGCGAGTCGCCTACTGGCCTACAAGTTGAAACAACAAACCACACGCAATGGGGTTGGCAGCCTGAGGGATGACACGGGGAAGGTTAGATCGGATGAACATTACATCAGATCAGCCTTTAAAACCTTCTATGAGATGTTATACTCCCAGGAAGCTCCCCAGTCAGATTCTGCTGAAACACAATTCATAGATGAATTGGACCTATCCCGGCTCTCCACTGAGGCCAAGTGGCACTCTCCGAGCCTATAACCTTAGAGGAGATAGAACAATCCATAAAAGAGCTTATCCCAGGCAAGGCACCAGGGCCCGATGGTTTTACCAACAGGTTTTATAAAATATTCGGTAGGCTGGTGGCCCCGCTACTTCTTAAGGTATTTAATGCAATAGAAACTAATGCGGGCTACCCACCAACGTGGAACTTAGCTACTATAGTGGTAATACCCAAGCCAGGGAAAGACCCCCTACAATGTAGCTCTTATAGACCAATATCACTCTTAGGAGTAGACTATAAGATTTTGGCTTCTCGTTTACAAAAATGTCTACCCACACTAATACATGAAGACCAGGCGGGGTTTATCCAAAACAGACAGACGTTTGACAACATCCGAAGGGCCCTTTTCATAACACAGAACGCACAACTCAGCGGGACCCCTCTATGCATCCTGTCATTAGATGCTGAAAAAGCTTTTGACAGGGTGAGCTGGCCTTTCCTTTCTAAAGTTCTGGACCGCATGGGAATTGCAGGAAGGTTTAGCACTTGGCTTAGACTGATTTACTCAAAGCCACAAGCCTTAGTAAGGGTTAATGGGATACTATCTCAACCATTTAGACTCCATAGGACACGATAGGGGTGCATGCTGTCCCAATTGCTCTTTGCTCTAGTAATGGAGCCTTTGGCTATCCGGGTAAGAGCACACCCGGAGATTAGAGGATTTAGATGGAGAGGGCTTGAAACAAAGATTCTTATGTTTGCAGACGACATTCTGCTAACCTTGAAGGATCCTATAGTGGCACTCCCGAAGCTGGGAGAGAGAATTCAAAATTATGGAGCAGAGTCAGGATTTAAAATAAATTTTGACAAATCTGAGGCCCTAGATGTAAATATCCCGGAGGATCAAATGCAACAGTTGAAGACACTGTTCCCCTATAGGTGGACTAAGCATCACATCAGATATCTAGGGATAAAGCTTACACGTAGTCTTGACGAGCTATACACCACTAACTTTCCGGATAAGACACGGGAGCTGTTTAATGAAATGGAGAGTTGGGAAGGACTAACTTTATCCTGGATGAGGTGGATTAACGCAATTAAGATGATATTATTACCCAAACTACTGTACCTTTTCATGGCCTTACCAATAGCATTACCAAAAGGGTACCTGAGGGGTGTACAGAGGAAAATGTTTGCTTTTATCTGGAGAAAACAACCACCCCGGGTGAGAAGAGAAGTAATGTACCAGCCCAGGGAAAGAGGTGGGATGGGAGTTCCGTGCCTGCACACATACCACCGGGCTGTGCATCTAAGGACCATAGCGATATGGTTGCAGAGGGAGTGCAAATTGGGCGGAGAACTAGAACGGGGGTGGTGGGGAACGATCCCGCTGCAAGCAGGGCCGTGGGCGCCCAAACAATTATTAGGAGACCTAATAAAACGTAGCCCACCCCTCCTGCGTTGACCCTTGGAGACATGGAGAACAATAAGAGAAAAATTCTTCCCAGACCGTAAATACTTTACACATATGTATTTTAGATTTGCACCAGACTTTGGTCCGGGGTCAGTGGACGGGGCATACATACAATGGGTTTATGCGAATTAGGACAAATGCATGAACAGGGACACACGATCCCATATATGGAGCTATGCCAGATCCATGGGCTCTCTCCTCTGCAGGCATACCAGTATCTCCAGGTGAAAGACTTCATCAAACTTAAAGCAGAGGAGTAGCTCAACCTTTCGGAAACACGATTGGAACAGGGCATGATGGGGGGGTGGAGGCCGAGGGGGACTTTCCAGGCTTTACAAAGCGTTGCTGCTACAAGACACCCCAGTGGTATACTACACAGCCAAATGGGAGACGGCAATAGGGGGGACATGTGAACCTGAGCAATGGAGTAGGGCGTTTAAGTCTCTGCTCCAGGCCTCCACCTCGAGTGCTATGATGGAAAATGGATATAAAATTCTCTACAGCTGGTATACGCCCTACCGCCTGATGAAAATGTATAAGACTGGGCTGGGACTTTGCTGGAGGAACTGCGGACTACAAGGGGATATGGTGCACATTTGGTGGGAATGTAAAAAAGTTGTGGAGGGAAATTGTAACCTATCTGAATAAAACAATGGAGGTGACATATCCAGTAGCATTAGATAGTTGTTTACTGCACTTTAAACCGCAGGGAATTAAACCAGACATACACTGGTTTGCCACACAGTTGTTTGTGGCTAGTAAGCTCTTGATTGCAGCAGCTTGGAAAACTCTAATGCTCCCAGATATACAAAGAGTTCTGCTAAAGCTAGATAATGTACGCCTGATGTCAAAATTGACTGCTATTCGAAAAGGCAACTTGGCCCAATATCACAAAGTGTGGGATATATATGAGTCACAGCGGTCACAATTGTAATGTATGATGATCTTTTCCTTTTTTTTTTTTTCTTTCTGTACTCTTGGATAACCACGGGAGGGAAGGGGGGGAGAAGGGAAGAGAGAGGCAAAGGGGGAAGTGGTTAGTATATAAGAATAGTTTTGGGGACAACAGCGATGTACACTAGATTTTGTTATTGTACTATTATTATGATGTTATAGCAATGATAATCACTAATGTACACAATAGCAGTGTTTGTACTGTTCTGATATATATTGAAAACACTTCAAAAATAAAGATTAAAAAAATTTTTTTTAGTAGATCCATGGCACTTACTGCACCCGACAACCACAGACTACACACACCAATCGAAGGTACACCAGACGTGGTCACAGCTAGATTACGTGCTGGTAGACCAGTCATTGTTCTTTAGAATTGAGCAAGCAGAGATAGGACCTGCGGAAGTGTCGGACCACTCATTAGTTTGGATGGACCTGATAAATGACATGCTGGGGGAACCAGGCTACTCCTGGAGATTTCCCTCGTACCTATACAAAGAGGAGCAATTTCCCAAATATGTTAAAGAGCAGTGGGAACAATTGTCACGGCTGTGGCCATGACCACCCTCAGACTTACCCTGTTTCTGGGAGTCAGTGGCTGTGCTGGCTTCTGCTTGTCTCTGTGTCTGTCTCTGTCTTAGTTTCTCTCTGGCTCTGTGTGCTGATTGCCCTACTGAACCTCACCTGTGTGGGCTATGCCTCTTCCAAGATGGCTGCCGCCGACTCCTCTATGCCAGTATCCAAGATGGCTCCCGCTGGGCTGACTTCTCTGTGTGCCAAGCCTCTGTTTGGATGCAAGGTGATTGCTGCAGCTGTGCCTCTGGTGTGGAAGGGCTTTATTAATCATTTAGAGACTACAGCCCTTGCCTTTGCATTTCGTCTAAGGGCCCTGGTGTGTAGAGTGCTCTGTACACTGTTTCAGTGTTTGCTCTGTGTGAGTTTCTATGTTTGACTAGATAGCTTGGGCACAGTTTGCTTGTTAGCCTGTGTATAGCTTCGCTAGTTCTCTGTGTATGTTCCTAGTGTAGGACTTGTTAGCTTGGGCACAGCTTTGCTTGTTAGCCTGTGTATAGCTTTGCTAGTTCACTGTGTTTGTTTCCAGTGTATGACTTGTTAGCTTGGGCACAGCTTTGCTTGTTAGCCTGTGTGTAGCTTTGCTAGTTCACTGTGTTTGTTTCCAGTGTATGACTGGTTAGCTTGGGCACAGCTTTGGTTGTTAGCTGGTGTATAGCCTGACTAACTCTCCTGAGTTTGCTCTGTGTATGTTTCCAGTGTATGACTTGTTAGCTTGGGCACAGCTTTGGTTGTTAGCTGGTGTATAGCTTTACTAGTTTTCCTGAGTTGCTTAGAGTATGTTTCTTGTGTATGACTGGGTTGCTTGGGCATAGCGTTCCTATTAGCTTGGGTACAGTTTACTAGTCATTGTGTTTAACCTGCCTACTGCCGGAACCCGGACATTCCCTGCCTATCTGCCCTGCCTTCGCCTAGGTGCCTGGGGGCACTCCTGGATCCTCATTCCTGCTGTTCCGGCTTGCAAGTTCCAGTTCTGTTTTTTCTGTAAGTCCTGCCGGCCGCCCGAACCTGAGGGCTCAACCCTCGGGGAAAGGTGGTTAAGCGTAGGTGAAGCCTAGGTCCAGTGTGTTCCAGTCCAGCGGGTTCCGGTCCCGTGGGTTCCGCTCCAGTGTGTTCTAGTCCAGCGGGTTTCACTCCTGTATGTTCCAGTCCAGTGGGGCCACTCCAGTGTGTTCCAGTCCAGCGGGCTCCACTCCAGTGCGCACCCGTCCGGTGCGTTCCAGTTCCGTGTATTCCTGTATTCCTATGTGGAACTCCAGTCCGGGGTTCCGGTCCAGTTTTGTCTCATCTCTACCTTGAAGGTGATCTTGCCTGCCACTGCCGCTCCACGGTAGTGGCCCAAGGACTCGCGAACCCAGTGCTCCCGGGAAGGAATCCTGACCGTCTGCCAAGGTCCTCGAGCACGCGATAACAATATGTAGATACAAATGCAGAAACTAGCCCGTCACCAATGGTATTCTGGGAAGCCTCAAAGGCAGTAATAAGAGGGGGAATAATCGCATATATATGAGTGTCAGAAAAAAAGGATATCGGCGGGCATAATAACCCTAGAGCAGGCACTGAGGAGGACAAAAAGTAAATACTTGCAACAGCCCTCAGCAGTGAACCGGGAGGCTCTAATGGCAACTAATGTGGCCCTAAACTCCTTAATTCATGAACAGACGCAAAAACAGTTACTAGTGAGGCGCATACACGTCCACAGATTTGGGAACAAGACGGGGAGATTACTAGCCAGGGTAGCACATGCACAGGCGCCAAAGAGAATGATTTCATCAATTCTCTGCATGGTAGGTCCCCGGATAAAAAGCCTAGAGGGGATAATAGAGGCCTTCCACAAACACTTTGCTCAGATGTATGCAAGGGGAGAAAGCCAAGAAGAGCAGTCAGCTAATGTTTACCTGGAGGATTCTGGAATCCCTAAGCTATCCCCACTAGTGCGGGAAAGGCTATCTACGCTGCAGGCCCAGGAGAATACAGAAGGTGCTTAAATCCGTCCCTCTGAGCTCGGCACCGGGACCCGACGGGTTCTCGGCCGAATATCACAAACGTTTGCCAGCCCAGTTTAGTGCACCACTTATTGAGTATTACGAAGCTGTGGTGCAAAGGGGCACACTCACACCGGGAGAAAATGAGGCTTTGATAACATTGATTCCCAAGCCGGGCAAACCTGCAGATCGAGTAGAGTCATATAGACCAATTTCTCTTATTAACATAGACCTAAAAATATTGGCCCGAGTACTGGCGGAATGCCTAGCACCCCAAATGTTGGATTTGATAGGGGAACACCAGGTTGGATTTGTAAGAGGCAGGCACTCGGTAATTGTCTATAAGATCCTTCTATCTATAGCACAGTGCCAGGATACTGAGACCCAATTGCTGATGGTCAGCCTAGATGCGGAGAAAGCATTCGATAAAGTGAGGTGGGACTACTTGTTGCAAGTACTATCATATGTGGGTATAGAGGACAGGTTTTTAAAAGCAATTAAAACACTTTACGATTCCCCAACTGCGAGGATTTTGGTAAATGGAGTAAAGTCCCCCAAGTTTAGGGTACAGACAGGTACCAGACAGGGCTGCCCAGTCTCCCCGTTGCTGTTCCTGCTGTATCTGGAGCCATTGCTGCGCACAATAGAAACAGACCCTGAGATAGTGAGGGTACAACTCCTGGGACAAACAGTGAAAGTCTTGGCATTCGCCGATGACCTATTCCTAACCCTAGTGCACCCTCAGGCATCTCTGGCTAGGTTATTATCAGTAATTGATGAGTTTGGATTTCATTCAGGGTTTACATTGAACACCCAGAAGTCAATGGCCCTTCCCTCTGAACTGGAGTTAAAAATGGAATGGGCAGGCCCCTTTCCATTGCAATGGGCTCAGGACGCAGTGACATATTTGGGTGTCCAAATACCAGCTGACTTAACGACACTATACTCCCTGAACATGGACAAAATGAAGAATCGAGCAGGGATGGCCCTACATAACTGGCAGGCACTGCCCATATCTCTGATGGGGAGAATGGCACTATACAATATGATACTGTTCCCATTGTGGATTTATACGTTTCAAATGCTGCCAATGTACTTGCGAGGAGAGGACGAGCGATAGCTACACAAATAGCTTAATAAATTTTTGTGGCAAGGCAAACGAGCCAGAATGACAATAACAAGAACTATGCTGCCACGAGACAAAGGAGGTCTGGGTCTCCTAGAGCTGCGGCTATTTTCAATAGCAAGTTCTATGCGTCACCTCTTGGACTGGTTTCGGAACAAACAATACTTCACCAGTTCGCAATCAGAAATTCAGTGGTTCCGGAACCAGCACTTTGCTAGTTGGCTCCATGCAACATCAGACAATAAGATGAGCTTGGGGGCGGTGACCCCCATATTCCGGCCATTACAGCAAACGTGGCGGTGGCTAAACAAGTTTTTTGGCCACAACAAATCGGCCTCACCCTTGTTACCCATCAGAGGTAACCCAGCATTCCCAGCGGGGAATACTTCCAGAACCTTTAAAGAATGGGAGAAACTGGGAATTTGCTATGTGTATCATGTAGTAACCGATCAAGGAACAATGAAATTCCTGTCAGAATTGTGTAAGGAGTTCAAATTGAACAAAAGAGACACCTTTGCATACTTGCAACTACAACACTATGTGCAATCCTTGCCCAGATCATCACTAGGCTCGGAAACATGGGAAAGATATAACGCCATCTTGGCTTGGATGCGCAATTTTGGATACCATTGAAATACTTCCACTCCTTCGAGAACATACCAAAAAATATGATTTTAGTGGAGAGGCTCGGCAGTGGAGTGCGGAACTGGGAGTGGAGGTTAAAGCAGAACAACTGGAAACAAGTCTCATGAGGACTTACAAACTGACAGAAAATGTGAGTTGGTGGGTGACTCAATATAAGTTCACACTGTGTCTATGTCTATATGTGTCACCATGCAGGGCCTATAGGGCAACGTTAAGAGACACAGACTCCTGCCCAAAATGTGGATTAGCAAATGCTCATCTAGGACACTTGTTCTGGGCCTGCCAAAAGATACACAGGTTTTGGAATAATGTAGCGGTGCTGGTGTCGGATATGTGGAGAATAAAATGGCACCACTCCCCAAGGCAACTATTCAACAGATTCACCTTGCAAGGAGAAAAACCGGTTGGCGTGGAAGCATTCATGCAGAGGACAGTCCTGATGGGGGAAAAAAAAAGCAATATTGCAAGTCTGGCTCACTTCTGAAAGCCCCATGGTGGCTCAGTGGCACTCCCTAATGATACACATGTGTTCATTGGAACGAAAGAAAATCACAGACTTGGCCTCAAAAAAAGGGGATGAATATTGTAAAACATGGGCCCCTTTCTGGGACACTTTGACAGCAGTGACAAGAAGTAGAGTGCTGAACTCCTGAAGCAGGGGGGGAGGAGGAAGTAGGGAGGGAGGGAGAAGAGGGAGGAAGGGGTAGAGGGGGGAGGGGAATAGGAGAGGGAGAAAAGAAGAACAAAACAGAATGGATATGTTAATTGGTATATTTGTTGTTTTATTGAAAATGCTGTAATCATTGCTACTGTAAAGTCTTAATTCAAGATTGGTGTTAATAAACAAGATTATATTTTTAAAAAAAAAGCAGCGGTCTCAGTAGGAACCCCACTATCTACCTTCTCCACTGAGAATACTGACCATTTAATCCTACTCTCTTGTTTTCTCTCCTTTAACCAGTTTTTAATCCATAATAGGACACTACCTCCTATCCCTTGACTCTCCAATTTCTTCTGGAGTCTTTCATGAGGTACTTTGTCAAATGCCTTTTGAAAATCCAGATATACAATATCAGCCGGCTCACCTTTATCCACATGTTTGTTCACCCCTTCAAAGAAATGTAATAGATTGTTGAGGCAAGATTTGTCTTCAGTTAATCCATGTTGGCTTTGTCTCATTAATCCATGCTGTCGCTACCAGGTAATACCAACGACTACGTAAAATTCCTCAATTGTCTAGACCCAACACCTGGTGAACATCCAGCTGATCGAACCTGAACTAATTTCGACATACTGTTGGATGATACCATCTCTCAAGCGATCAAAAGGTTCACCAAATCTCAATGCAAATTAGACATATGCCCTAACAACCTTATAAAACTCGCACCTCAACAATTTATAGAAGACCTCACGATACATTTGAACTATACGTTACAAAATGGACTCTTCCCAAAAGAAAAAAGAAACATTCTACTCACCCCTATACCTAAGGACCCAAAGGAAAATACAAGTGACTTAACCAACTATCGGCCAGTAGCATCTATCCCTCTGGCAACCAAATTAATGGAAAGTATGATGACCAAGCAACTCACTAACTATCTAAATAAATACAAAATTCTGCGTGAATCTCAATCAGGATTTTGGTCCAATCACAGCACCGAAACAGTTTTAACCACTCTTCTAACTAAATTTAAACAAACAATTGCAACAGGAAACAACATACTACAACATGGCCAGTGCATTCGACATGGTTAGTCATAAAATATTATTAAACATTCTTGAATACTTCGGAGTTCGAGGTAACGTGCTTAACTGGTTCAGAGGATTTCTAACCACAAGAGCATACCAGGTGATATCTAATTCGATCACGTCAGCTTCATGGTCACCTGAATGCAGTGTACCCCAAGGATCTTCACTCTCGCCGACCCTCTTTAAACTAATGATGATACCCCTGTCTAAATCGTTATCCAATCAAGGCCTCAACCCTTACATATACGCAGATGACGTCACGATTTACATACCGTTCAAACATGACTTAAAGGAAATCACTAATGTCGTCATCAACCACAGCTTCCAAATCATGCATTCCTTATACTCACATCTCAATATAACATAAATAAAATCACCACCATAACCACACCAAACTTCTCCCTTCCCGTGTCAGACACCCTGAAAATTCTTGGAGTTACCTTTGACCGAAATCTCACACTTGAAAACCATGTGAAGAATACAACAAGGAAGATGTTCCATTCTATGTGGAAACTAAAAAGAATAAAACCTTTCTTCCCCAGATACATTTTTCGTAACCTAGTACAGTCAATGGTGCTAAGTCATCTAGACTACTGCAATGCACTTTATGTAGGCTGTAAAGAGCAACTCATCAAGAAACTTCAAACGGCCCAAAACACAGCTGCCAGACTCATATTTGGTAAAACAAAATACGAAAGTGCCAAACCCTGTGAGAGGGTAGGTGAAAGGGGATCCGGGAAGGCACGCAGAAGGGGGATGCAGGCAGCCAGGGAACCCCAACGGGGCAAACGTCATGTGCACAACACCCACATTCAGAAAGCTGCACTACCGGAGGCAGAGAGGTTGGCCGGGTTAAGGAAGAAGAGGAGGAACTACCAGTCTCAGAATCCCTCTCCCCCCCCCCCCCCCCCCGGCTGTGTAAGAAATAGGGGAGGAGATAGAAGATTGGGAAATGGTCTCTGAGGGAGGTGATGAGGGCCAGCTGGAGAGGTTGGGGGCGGGGGAAGTTGAAGAGGAGGATAAAATGGAGGTTACTGAAGGACTGGAGGAGGAACAGATGGAGATTGGCGCTCTGGCTCAAACCTGAAAAGCTGCTGTAAGAGGGTGGCTAGCTGTGCCTTGGAGAGACTGGTGGAAGACCAGAGGAGAGAGACTGAGGCGCTGGGGGAGATCTCTACTAAAGAGGAAACAGGTGCAGCCCCTGGGAGAGAAAGAGGGCTGGGCACAATTGAAACCCCAGTCTTAACCAGGTGGGACCAAAGCTGTGTAGCTGTGCTGTAAGAAATACTGTGTAAACTGTTTCATACTGGAAAGGTCTGGGCCTGCAACCTACGCTATGGTGTTTTCTTTCTGATCATGTACTGTTCCCTAAAAGAAGTAATTTTGGTTAAAGTGAAGTTATATGGACTGTTTAAACCCTGAATGAGACTTTGGCAGCAAACCTTAACAACCTGGGAGTAAGGTGTTTTCCTTTTGTGTCTATGCTGAATGGAAGCAAGAAAATAGTTTTTTTTTCTATAAACGTTTTGCCTTGATTGAGCCTCTGTGGAAACAATAGAGAGAGGAGGAAGTCCTGCAAGCTCTCAGGGGGGTCTGGCGCTGAGTTCCCAGAACAGGCCAAGGTGGTGTGGAGTGAGGCAACAGTTGGGTGAAGAAGGAAGCTAAGCAGGGTCGAGCCCGGCTAGGTCCTGGAAGGGGGACCCAGCTACAACCCCTAAGAGAAAAGTTACACTGGCTTCCACTAAAAGATCGTATTACGTTAAAGATCTGTACTCTGGTTCATAAAATCATTCACGGAGATGCTCCGGCCTACATGACAAACCTAATTGATTTACCACCCAGAAATGCTAAAAGATCAGCACGCACATTCCTAAATCTTCACTTCCCCAACTGTAAAGGAATAAAATACAAACTAACACATGCATCTAGCTTCGCCTATATGAGCACGCAGTTGTGGAATGCATTGCCAAAAGATATTAAAATAATTTACAGTCTAATCAACTTTCGTAAATCACTGAAGACCTATCTCTTCAACAAGGCATACCACAATGAAAAAAGACAACTCTGCACTCAACAAATGGAAAAAACTACAAAGAAAATACAAATACACCATCAGACAGACCAAAAGATCATACTATAAAACTAAAATCGGACTAGGCTACAAGGATACACACAAACTCTTCCAACTAGTAAATAAACTACTCAATACTACACCGATTACCTCTAATTACAATGATACCCCATCAGCGAACAACCTTGCGAATTACTTCAAAGAGAAAATCATAAAGCTACGAACTATGATACCCAACAACACAATTGATTATGCAGACCTCCTTGAATGTCTAGACCCAATACACAGGGAATACCCAGCAGACCGATCATGGACCAACTCTGACTTACTATTACTATCAATGGAAGAAATCTCTCAGTCACTCAAAAAAATAAGCCAAATTGCAATGCAAACTAGACATCGCTCCTAGTGCTCTTATAAGATCCACCCCGCAACAATTCATAATAGACCTCACGAGTTACCTTAACCACATGCTACAAAATGGTCTCTTCCCAAAGGATAAAGGAAATATACTACTCACTCCTCTAGCTAAAGATGCAAAGAAAAGTACAAGCGACTTAACCAACTATCGCCCAGTAGCATCTATCCCGCTCATAACCAAACTTATGGAAGGAGTAGTGACGAAACAACTCACTAACCATCTAGATAAACACTCAACTCTACATGATTCACAATCAGGATTTCGATCGAACTACAGCACAGAAACAGTACTAGTAACTTTAATGAATAAATTTAAACAAACAATCGCATCTGCCCATAACATACTTCTCCTACAATTTGACATGTCCAGCGCCTTCAATATGGTCAACCATGGAATACTATTACACATCCTGGAATACTTCGGAATCGGAGGTAACCTTCTTAATTGGTTTAGAGGATTCCTGACAACAAGATACTACCATGTAACAACTAACACAGAGACATCAGACCCATGGAGACCGAAATGCGGTGTTCCCCAAGGATCCCCCCTCTCACTTACCCTCTCTAACCTGATGATGATACCCCTAGCCAAACTATTAGACAATCAAAAGCTCAACCCATACGTATATGCAGATGACATCACGATTTACATCCCATTCAAACAAGACCTAAAGGAAATCATTAATGAAATCAACCAAAGCTTCCAAGTAATGCACTCCTGGGCGGACGCATTTCAATTAAAACTCAATGCAGAAAAAACACAATGTCTTATAATCACCTCACAACACAATACAAATAAATTCACCACCATAACCACCCCAAACTTTTCCCTCCCAGTCTCAAACAACCTGAAAATTCTGGGAGTCACCATTGACCGAAATCTCACACTTGAAAATCACGTGAAGAACACAACTAAGAAAATGTTCCATTCTGTGTGGAAACTCAAAAGAGTAAAACCTTTCTTCCCAAGGGCCATTTTCCGGAACCTGGTACAGTCAATGGTACTAAGTCACCTGGATTATTGCAATGCACTTTTTGCCGGCTGTAAAGAACAGACCACCAAAAACTTCAAACAGCCCAAAATACCGAAGCTAGACTCATATTTGGGAAACAATATGAAAGTGCAAAACCCCTAAGAAAGAAATTACACTGGCTCCCACTTAAAGAATGCATCGCATTCAAGATCTGCACGACTGTTCATAAAATCATTTACGGAGAAGCCCCTACCACCCAGAAATGCTAAAAGATCTTCCCGCACCTTTCTAAACCTACACTTCCCCAGCTGTAAAGTGCTAAAATATACGCTATCACATGCGATCAGCTTCTGTTATATGAGTACGCAGATATGGAATTCACTTCCAACTCACCTGAGATCGATCAACGAATTAACTAACTTCCGCAAATCCCTGAAGACTTACCTCTTTAACAAAGCTTACCACGAGAACCCTTAACTAACTACAACACAACACTTACCCAACTTACTCAGAATGTATCCTCCTACAATCACTTGACCAAACCCTCTGCCTTCACTGACTTCTTTGTAACACCAATTGTATTATTTAACCTGTAACACCAATTGTATTATTCCCAATTAATCACTGACTTCTTTGTAACACCAATTGTATTATTTAACCTGGAATGGCGATGCCATAACAGGTCTTTGTAAGCCACATTGAGCCTGCAAATAGGTTGGAAAATGTGGGATACAAGTGCAATAAATAATAAATAATAGCTAAGTGTTTTCCATTGTTTATAAGCCTTCATCAATGCCGCATTGTGCACCTAGTTCAAGGTGTGGATAAAGCTGAGCTGGTTGATGTAGTGTATCTAGATTTTCAGAAAACTTTTGACAAAGTTCCACATGAAAGACTCTTGAGAAAATTAAAAAGTCATGGGATAGGAGGCAATGTCCTTCTGTGGATTAGGAATTGGTTTTTGAACAGAAAACAGAGGGTAGGGTTAAATGGCCATCTCTCTCAATGGAGGAGGGTGAATAGTGGAGTGCTGCAGACATCTGTACTGGAACTGGTGCTATTTAACATATGTATAAACAATCTAGAAATCATCAGAAAGAGAGTGATGTGATTAAAGTTGCAGATGACACAAAACTATTCAGTTGTCAAAACACATACAGATTGTAAAAAATTGCAGGAAGACCTTAGGAAACTGGAAGACTGGTCACCCAAATGGCAGATAAAATTTAATGTGGACAAATGCAAAGTGATGCACATTGGGAAGAATAATCTGAATCAGTTACCTGATGCTAGGGTTCACTCAAGAAAAAAGATCTAGGTGTCATTGTAGACAATATCCTGAAATCTGCTCAGTGTGCAGAGGCAGCCAAAAAAGCAAACAGGATGCTAGGCATTATTAGGAAAGGGATTCAAAATAAGACCAAGCATATTATAATGACTCTTTATTGCTCCATTGTTTTCAATTCTGTTCACCGTATCTCAAAAAAAATATAGCGGAATTAGAAAAGGTTCAAAGAGCGACCAAATTCATAAAGGGGATGGAACTCTTCCCATATGAGGAAAGGCTAAAGAAGATGGGACTTTTCAGCTTGGAAAAGAGACAGCTGAGGGGAGATACGATTGAGGTCTACAAAATCCTGAGTGGTGTAGAACAGGTAAAAGTGAATTGATTTTTCACTCTTTCAAAAAGTACAAAGACCAGGAATTAGTATTAAAGAAACATATATTCCCTCCCTTTTTTAGAACTCACTTTCTGTCTTGCCTCTGAGACAGAAGTAACCTTCTGGAGATCTCTTGGCCTCGAGTAAATTTTTACTCCCCAGACAGAATTCCAGGCAAGAAAAAACTCTGGCTACTAAATAAGTATTAGACATCATAAATGTTTGTTCAAATTGTCAAAAAAGCCAATCAGTAATTATTGAAATAGTAACAAATAAACTCCCAATAGAGTATAATATGTAGCAAATAAAAACAGTTTTCACTGGGAACTGTCAATATGTCCACCTCCTAGTGGACACAATGAGGCTCGCCATCCTCAGTTCTGTTTCCTCTTAAATACTTTTTTCTTTCTTTCTTCATTATCTTAATTATAATTACCTAATGAATATGCATCTTTCCAGAATATTCTGTTTCCTGTTATGACGTATCATGTTCCAACATGTTCCCATCAAATACTATCATTTATTCTGTAGAAAAGGCCAGACGAATTTCCTATTTAATATAAAAAGTTTATTCACTTTTTTAGTTTACAATTTTACTGAATACCATCAATTGGGTATTCAGGAAGCATATCTGTACTGGAAGCATATTTGCACAAACAAGCAATATACAGCAAAGAGATCAGAATGAATGATTAAAAAAGCAATGTACAGCAAAGAAATCAGAATGCTTAAGGCAAAGGAGTCAGAATGCTTACTACTTCTTTGTTCTACCCTGCTTATATACTGTTTTATGAATAATCTTCTCCTAACATCACGTGCATGCTGTATGCAGGTTGTACCATACCATAAATCCTTAATTTAAAGCAGAACATATGCTACATCTGTTTCCCCTTATTGCTCCCTTTTCTTTTCTTACAGACAGTCAGGCACCTTGCCCATACTTCAGCACATTCTTTCTCTCTCAAGACATGGGGGAGGTTGCATTAATCACTGTCAGCACTTCCTGCTGCTGTGAACTTTTCAACTCTTTCCACTTTATATTTCTTACAATCCTCCCTTGAGACCTGCCCTGTCAGGTCTCACACTTTCTTATGTGCGTGCAAGTATTCTTTTTGGGTCTGGTACTGGCTTCCTTTTGTCTGTGAGATTAGAAAATAGGACATTCATATACACACCTCTTCTAATCCACCCCCTCATTATTTGTGGTATGCTATGCCTGCAAGCTCTGTCTTTCCATCATCTTTATCATACGTCTTTCAATATTTTCTTCTGACATATTAAAGTTCTATTCATTCTTGATTTCAGTTACCATTGTCATTTTAAAAGCATCCTGGCACATCTTTGCAAACATGCTAATACACATGTTACACAGCATTAAACAGATTCAATTGTACTAGGGTACAAAATTTATATCTCTTGAGGTATATAATTTATAGGACAGTGAGCTTCATCAAAGGGGAATACACTGTCATTCATTCTTATTTTCCATTAGCTGATGTGGCATTAAAAATTACACAAATTAAAAGCATATTCCAAGGTGTTAACATTCATTGAATCAGTTGTTACATATCATTGAGTTAAAGTCTTATTGCAGCTTGTTTTATTGCCACACTTTTCTCTGGTGGCTGTGACATTTACAATCACTGTACTTCTTCCTCTAGACCAATTACCTGTTACAACATTGTGCGTGTAATTGCACTTTATCGGGGGAATGTTTTCAGTTGTCATACTATTGATTAGACACCAAAATGATGTCTGTGGATACTTGTCCGTAAGCAAGGCTTGCTTATGAATAGTCTCATTTGTCCAATGAAGGTTTCCATCATCCTTTACACAGGTATTATTGGGATAACAGACATGATTTTATCATTGTAGTCCCATATATCATGGCTGGCAAGGACAAGGATGTGGGCACATATGATACAATCAGTCAAATTCAACATCTTGGCCGCTGTAACAAGTCTATTCTCATATGTGTTCATTGTCCATTAACAAACAACAACAAAACAACAACATCCCAATACCATCATGTTTAGGGACATGATGTTTGTTTATTCTTTGTCCACTTCAATATTATTGGTTCGTCGAATATCTGATAAATGTATCCAAGAAGTATGACCTTCCAGACGGGCAGCGGTCTGAGTAAGGGCCGTGATAGCAAAAGGCCCTACATACACAGGATCCTTCCACGTTTTATGTGTAAAGTTCTTTCGTAGTACTAGATCACCTACTTTAAAAGCACAAACATCATTAGTAGTCCCTGCCTGTGATACTACATTTGTTCGGATCATATCACTCGTCAGGTTCAACATAGGTTGTAGCTTTTGCCAGTACTGAGCTGTATTATCAGTACTTGCTGTCTGCATCGGGAAGAAATGGCGTCCTGTCTGAATTTGGAATGGGGTCAATTTTGTACGCCCATTAGGTTGGGCCCTTATTGTCATTAATGCTAATGGCAATACATCAAGCCATGTATATAATTTTCCCACCATTTCTTTATTGAGAGATTTTAGTAAGACTCTCAATTTTGTTTTTAAAATACCATTGTAGCGCTCTACCAAACCATTGGAGGTGGGGCGATACACTGATACTTTCCTGTGTGTTAAACCCATAATCGTTTCCATTTCTTTCAAAATACTGTTATTGAAATGCGTCCCGTTATCAGAAATTATTCTAGACGGACACCCATGTCTTGGCATAATATGAGTTACCAGGCATTGTACCACCTCATGTGCTGTCTCCCTTTTACATGGAAATGCTTCTATCCACCTTGAGAAAGCATCCACCCAAACTAACAAATACCTTTTTCCCTGCACTGGAACAATCATATCAGTGAAATCAATATACCATTCTTTTGCTGGGCCTTCTGGTATTGGAAGTGTCCCAGGTGATATTTTAGGACCTCGTTTAGGTATGTTAATATTGCATACCATGCAATTTTGCACAACCTGTTGAATCAAGTTATCAATTTTCAAAGTCCAAAATCTTTGCTCAAATTGTTGTTTCATTGTTTCTCTGTTCCAATGCATGGTTGCATGCCACCCAGTCAATACCTTAATCGCCTGGCTCATTGGCATGCAAGGTAATCCTTCTTCCTCATTAAACCATTCACTTCCCAATTGCATACATCCCTTCTTCAACCATTTTTCACTTTCCTGTCCCTCTGGCTGCCACATTTCAATCTTATCTACATTCGTAAGTGGCCCTTCCTGTGTCTGTCTAGTATTATACAAAATCTTTTCACTTTGCTTAACCACCTCCGTTGCTGCTGCATCAGCCATTGCATTACCTAGTGCCTCAAAGGTTGGCCTTTCAGTGTGGGCCGGGGTCCACACAACTGCAGTTTTTCTACCTTCACGTTCCCTTCTTGCCAAAATTTCAAACAGCAATTTCCAATATGTGTAATGTTGTAGATTTTTACCTGCACTGGTTATCATCCCCCTACGCTGCCATTTTAATATATGATACTGTAGTGAACTTGCAACGTAACCACTATCAGTATATATGGTGACATTTTGAGTCATATCAGTTTGTTGTAAGGCCGTAATAACGGCCAAAAGTTCAGCATGCTGTGCAGTATGGTCAGGAGGGGTTTTATATTGTACTTGCATTATCTTTCTTAGATTCTCATCTACCTGCACGCAGGCAAAGCCTGCAACAGTCCTTTCACAAGCTCCATCTGTAAACCATATTAACCCATCAGATAAGGGTTCAAAAGTAAGACAGTGAAATGTAGGGATTTTTATAGTATCGATCTCACCCTCTAGATCGACAGGAAAAAGCAGATCTATCTTATTTCTCTGTTCTTTAGTTAATGGTATTATTCTTATATCTTGTCCTAAAAGTACTGCTTGATATTTTCCAAATCTAGTGGCTGTCAATGCCGTCTGGCTAGGGCTCAACAGCGTTTTAATCGTGTGGTTAGTATGTATTACAATAGGAACAAAAGGCATTTGTGCTCTCCATTTGCCTACTGCTGCCACAATAGCTGTCAATAACTTTGGTATTTCTTTCATTCCCTTTTCCACATGATTAAAAGAGCCTGATAAAAAAGCTACTGGTGTATTTACTTCATTATTTTGATTAATCATGGCTGCCCAACTGTTTCCCATGTCTTTTACCCACAGATGCACAGGTGATTGTATATCTATTACTGCTAAAGGTCCTGGGGATAACAAATCCCTCACAATCTTAGCCAGTACTATCTTATCCTGTTCTTCCAACACAATTAGTGTATTCTTTGGTGTAGCTGCGGGCAGTTTCAAATGTTTATAAAGTCTCATTACTTTTTGTGTATAATTTGGTATCCATTGTCTGCAGTAATTTAACATTCCCAAAACAGCACGTAACTGGGTAACTGTTTGCGGTACCGGGGTTTCATTTAAAATAGATATAACTTCCGGTATAATGACCTTATGTTCTGCTGAAACATTTTGTCCTAAAAAGGTGACAGTAGACTGAGCTATAACACATTTCTCCTTGTTACATTTATATCCTAACTCTCCTAATAACAAAAATAATTTTCTAGTCCATTCTAGGCATTCTGCTTCAGTCTCAGCAGACAGTAGAATATCATCTACATAGGCAAACAATGACACCGTGTGGCCAAATCATACATTTCAGACGTAGCCAGAGTTTTCAAATCGGGATATTTGCCTTCCTCTCTGCTACCTTTCCCCTTTTCTTTTTTTCTTACTCGTTTTGCTTCTCTTTTCTGTTCCCTAGTCCCCACATCACTGTCCTCATTATCCCCTCCCTTTTCACTTTCTGAATCACTGGGGGGGTCATCAAGAGCCGAATACCCAGCGCATGGCACAGGGCGCTTTGGCTTTGATTCCTTCATTTTATCAGTCGCCCTTAGGGGGCACAACGTGTCCCTGCTAGATTCATACGACGGGGGATTATTTCTTTTATACATTTCTGCCTCTTGTTGTATCCTATCTACATCAGCATGAAAAAGATCTGCTGCTACAGAAAATAAATTCCAAATTGTAAGATGCTTCTCTAAACTTTTCTTATTTTTATTTTCTTGTATGTATTTCAGGAGAGATAATAATTTTGGACGATCAAACGATCCATACTGAGACCAGCTCAAAAAAGAATCTTTTGCATCATATTTGACCCATTTCTCATGTGTTTCTTCAATCTGTTTTTTTTCTAACGGGAATAATTCTATGACATGCTGCAGAGGGGTACATTTTTTTGAACTATCTAAATCTAAATACAAAGTATATACAGGGGGCTTTTCTTTCTTATCTGCCCCTTTCCCTTCCATTTTATTCTGAGTATTAAAATTGCCCGGTTGCCCATATGGTAAAATCCGCCCCTGGTACTTTCCAAAATATTAGTTTCCCAAGTCCAAATTTCGTTGAGCATAAAGTTTAAAATCCACTAATTCAAACACCTATTATGATTTTCCAGTTCTAATTTTCAATGAATAGCAGTTTTATCCTGGATTATTTTAAGATTAACTTCTTTAAGGAACTGAGGGGGAAAATTCATAAAGCAGCATCCCCTTAACGCACTCTAAAGGAATTAGGGGGCTTTTACAAAGCCGCATTCCTTGTCATCAAGCAAATGAAGCCATTACGTATGGGTTGTGTCCATCAACCAGCAGGGGGAGATAGAGAGCACTCAACTTTTCACAGTGCCTCATGGCCAGCCAGCTCCACTGCCTCTTCAGTATTCTCTATCTCCCCAAGCAGGGTGGCTGCAGCTTCTTTGAGCTCCATCAAAAATCTGCCTGGGGGTGGCTCCTGGCTTGCCAGTTGTTAGCCGGGGTGTTAGAGGCTATAGCAGCTTCACCTTGAAGGCACATAGGTTAGCCGTTTCCCTACCTTACCCATGCCCCTGTGGATGTGGACATATTAGCTTGCTTTTCCCTGTCCTTTCCCACTCAGTGGATGCAGGCACATTGGTTCGCCTTTCCCTGCCTTTCCCACTCATCTGAGCCTCCGGAGTTCTTATTACCTCTGCTTTCCTCACAGCATTAAAAAAAAAAAAAAAAAAGTTGGAACAGAGGTTTTCCTTTGATTCTTCTATGGGACCAGAGCTGTGATACTCGGTCCGGTGAGGTAAGAGTGTTTTCTAACTCCTCTGGGGTGGGCCCGCGATCGGGGCGTTTTTGGCGTGAAACCGCCATTTTGAATTTTCCCGCCGTTTTCGGCGATGGCTGCAGAGAATGTAAAGCGCTGTTCCCGGTGTGGCAAGCGCAAATCAGCAACGGGGCTCTGTAAATCATGCTGTACAGGTGTAAGAGACGGCCCGAGCATGGCGAGCGATGATTCTTCCCGCTCAGAGCTGGCAGTGGAAGCCATTTTGAATTCTCCGCATGGCGCGGCCTCCGTAGAGATGGAGAGCCCTGAGCCCGGGGGGGACCTCGAATTGAGGCTATTCAATTAACAATTAACTAATGGATAGCTGTTTACAATACTAAGAGTAAAACATTTTCAGAAAGTAAGAAAAGAAACTACAATGTGCAGTAGGAAAGAAAAATCATCATTCATTCTTGTGCACATACAACCGAGAGAGTGAAAAATTAAGGGGGACAGGGACAATTAGAGGGTAATCAGCAAAGGCTGCACCATCCTGCCTTAACAGATGATATAGGCTTGGCCGAAAAGCCAAGCCTTTAGTGCCGCTTTAAATTTCTTAAATGATAATTCTGCACTTAAATCTCGGGAAAGGGAGTTTCAGTAGAATGGGGCTGTAAAATAAAAAAAGTATGCTGTTGGGTGACTTCTAAAGTGGCATGTTTAGGGTTTGGAAGGACCAGATGATAATCATTTACCGAATGGAGTAATCATGGGTTAAGTAGTAGTAGTAGTATGGGATAGTGAGGGTGGCAAGATATTGTGGTAATCCTGTCTGAAAAGCCTTAAATGTAAGAGTAAAGAGCTTGTGTACGAGTCTTTGTTCAATCGGTAACCAGTGATATTTCTGTAGTAAAAGGGGTAACATGATCCGATCTCTTTGCAAAGCATAGTAATTTGATTGCTGTATTTTGTAAAGTATGGAAGATTTTTAGTACATAATGTGGGGAGCCTAGTTAAACAATGTTGTAATAATCAATTCTAGAGATCAGTAATGACAAAGTAAGTGCATGGAATGTGTCATGATTGAAATATTTCCTAACTACTCTTAACTGACGGAGAGTAAAGAAACCCAATTTGCAAAGTTTAGACACCTGTTGAGAGAAAGTTAAATGGGAGTCTAGGACAATACCTAAGTGACAAAATGAGTCGACAGGTACTATGGATATTCCTAAAAGATTTAAAGGATTAGTTGGAACTGATGGCCCACCAATAAATCAGCATGCTACTATCTCTTGTCCTTGTTCAGGACCAAGCGATGTTTTAGAAGCCATTGTTGAAGAGGTTGGATGGATAGAGAAAACGGGTTGGTTGGGAAGAGCAGAAGGATGTCATTTAGCCTAAAAGTGGAAAGAGATTCTGCATGATTGGATGAGGGTAGCGAGAGGACTGATGAATAAGTTGAAGAGAAGGGGGAACAAGACTGAGCCCTGTGGAACCCCACAAGTCAGGGAGCGAGAAGAGGCAGTGGGACAAGAAGTGTCGACCTGGTAGGAACGACCAGAAAGAAAGGAAGGAAACCCAAGTGTACACAAAACCTTAGCAACCCAACGATGCAAGGTGAAACAGAAGGAGGGAATAATTTACTAGGTCAAAAGCCAAGGATAAGTCAAGTGAGATGGCCAAGACATGTGATGTTTATCCAGATGTGCATAGATCTCACTAAGGAGCGATGTAAAGAGCCAAAGACGTCTCAATACAGAAGGAAAGATGATTGTACACAAACAGTTTTGAAAGAAAATATAGATTGGAGACAGGCCGATAGTGTGATGGAATTTGGGGATCCAGAACCGGCTTTTTCAGAATGGGTCGAACAATGACTGCTCTCTAAGATATTGGGACCTGACCCAGTAGAGAGACTGTTGATAACAGCCCATTCCTTACCTGTGGGATTTTAGCATTTAGCGTGCACTAATTCCATTAAGGTGCATTAAGGCCATAATGCTGCTTGATGAATTCTCCTCTTAATATCTTGTTCAAAAACAAACTTACCTACCCCTCCCCTCCATGTTTGCAGTTTTTTGCGCTACAAAATTTTGCAAGTTTGAAAACTACAGCGTTCCAGCATTTTCAATCATTGAGGATATCGCAGGAAAGCTACAACTAGGATTTCAACAACACTCACTTCCTTGTTGTTAAACATCTCCAAAACAACAACTGAGATTTCCTTGACCCCTGAGGCAAACCTTTGTGCCGAAACACGGCCGTGTCGGCTCGATTTCCAGCTGTTTCCAAAAAAGACATAAATCCTTCTGATTCATCTTTTTTCCTCATTTCTCTTGCCTGTCTTTTTATCTACTTTTGGCTAGATTGTATTTCTCCTCCTCCACTTCCTATGCTTTCCTTTCTAGTCCTCCCGTTTCTACATATTCTTCCTTTGCCAGACTATTCCTGTCTTTCATCCACTTCCTAGTCCTCCATTTCTATCCTTTGCATTCATACTCTGTCCAGCCCCTTGCCTCTCATCCCATCACCAGCCCCAGTTCCTTACCTGTCATGTATGCCCTCTCTACCTCCAGTTCCTTGCTTATGTCTTACTCGTTTATAGAGGCTCACATTCTCTCTTTTACTTCCTCATTTCCACCCTTACTTCCTTCAGTGGCCTGTCCCCTTGTCTTTCACCCTCTTCATAGCCCTCTGCCTCTTTTTCCCTTACTCCAGTATCTGTTGCCTCTGCCTTTCCCTCATATCCACTTCTCCACTATATGGTTACCTAACTCCTCCAACATTTGTTTTTCCTTTCTCCTTGCCTCCAGCATCCATCCTTCTGCTCCTCCATCACCTTCCAGTAATAACTTTCCTCTGCCCCCTCCCCACAGTCATTGTTTTCCTCTTCCTTTTCACTCTGCAAGCATCAAACCCTTCTGCCACTGTCACCTGCCAGTATCTGCCCCCTCCTCTCAGTCCTACCATCAAACCCCCTCCCACTCTATCATCTGCCAGGATCAGCCTTCATGACTTTCTCTCGCTACCCCTCCCCCTCCCCCCCACCCCACCCCCTAAATTCCAGCATCTCCCCTTTGTGATCCTGCTCCCTCCTTCTGCTTGTCTAGCTTCTCTCACTGTTATATTCCTCCCCGGGGCCAACATATCTCCATCTGTTTTCCTTCCCTCCTGCCCCCCTCCAAAAGTCCTACAGCTCTTCCTCCTACCCCCCTCCCTAGGAATCCATCAAGTGTCCCTTTCTCTTCTCTCCCTCGTGTACCCCCTTCCCTCGGGTCCTGGTATCCTTTCTCTTTTCCCCCTCCCCCCCTCTCCCCCCCCCCCCGGGTAGTGTTTTAAATTTGCTTAATTTGATTTGTAGTCAGCACTGAAAGCAGGCTGCCTCCAGTTGCTCTGCCACTGTCCACTCTGCCAGAAACAGGAAATTGCATCGAAGGTGGCAGAGGGTAAGCCCTGGACTAGCTAGCTGGTGACAGCCTGTTTTCATCACTGCTGCTACTGATCACAGAAGCAAGGTTTGAAGGCTGAGGAGAGTGAGAGATACCCAGACCTCAGGAGGGAAAGAGAGAGATGTGTGTTGGGGGGGGGGGTGAACAGGATGGAGAAAGTGGCCTGATTCTGCTATTCCAACACCAATGGCGGCTGCTGCATAAAAACTGGGATGTTGGGGGGAGGAGGTTATTTGCTGCTGCCTCCAAAAATTTGCCATCTGAAGTGGATGCTTCACCCTGCCTACTGGTGGAATTGCTCTTGTCATCAGCTATTTGGATATTATTTAACATTATATAAAGCTAAGTGCAGTATACGTTAATTTGTTATGCCACACTGATTGTGGTATGTGTAATATAATCTTTTTTGAGGTAAGGGACACTCAGGAAGGGCTGGCCTGCCTGCTTAAGTGCTCATGCCAGATAGCAGATTCAGTGTGGCTGTTATTTGCATGTGGGTTGTGCCTATGGTTTTATGGTTCTCTGACCATATAGTTTCATGTGCAGCTTTGGTACTTTGAGGTATTCAATACTCGGGGACACCATGGCACTGTATTTGATGCAAGATGGCAGAGCATTTCTGACAGGTGGCTATGTGCCATCACTGTAGGTGGTATCCCTCTTCTATATGGGTATGTGGCACCTTTAATGTGAGTGCATGGGGGAACATGTTTAAGCTTATCTGGCCAGGGTCATCCAGACTGATTTCCAGACTTTCCTGGCTGCAGCATGCTCTGGACTGTCCCCCAGGTTGCAGTAGTGTACCCTTGAAGAGCACTGTGCATGCCATGTTAGTGCTCTCTAAAGAGAGCCTATGAGAGGGCCACTGTGGAATGCAGAACCCAAAACACAGTTTATGGGTTGAAGAACTTTTGTGCACAAAAGAGGAGCGGAACTTGGGTATGATTGTATGGAATGATCCTGAGGTAGCCAAACATGCAGAAAAGTCAACAGTGAAAGCTAAAATGATGCTTGGGTGCATAAGGGGAGGAATGGTCAGTAGGAAAAAGGAGGTGATTATGCCCCTTTATAAGACTCTGGTGAGACCTGGTTTAAAATATTGTGTACAATTCTGGAGACCACACCTTCCAAAAGATATAAACAGGATGGAGTTGGTTCAGAGGGCAGCTACTAAAGAGGGAAGGGAAAGGGAAATGGGACTTGATATACTGCCTTTCTGAGGTTTTTGCAACTACATTCAAAACGGTTTACATATATTCAGGTTCTTATTTTGTACCAGGGGCAATGGAGGGTTAAGTGACTTGCCCAGAGTCACAAGGAGCTGCAGGGAGAATTGAACTCAGTTCCCCAGGATCAAAGTCCACTGCACTAACCACTAGCCTACTCCTCCATTCCCATGGTCAGTAGTCTTTGTCATAAAGCTTATAGGGACAGATTTAAAGGTCTCAATATGTATACTTTGGAAGAAAGACAAGAGATTCGATATTTGATAAGAGACATAAGAAATATTTAAATGCACAGGCAGTGAGTATTTCAATTGAAAGGAAGCTCAGGAATGACAGGGCATAGGATGAAAGTGAAAGGCGATATACTCAGAAGTAACCTGAGAAAACACTACTTCACAGAAAGGGTGGTGAATTCGTGGAACAGCCTCCCGGTGGAGGTGGTGGAGATGAAAACTTTACCTGAATTCAAGAAAGCTTGGGACAAATACATAGGATCTCTACAGGAGAACAAGGGATAGTAAATGGCATGAATGGCCATATGGTCTTTATCTGCTTTCATTTTTTTATGTTTCTATGTAACTTTGCCATGCACCGGGGGGGGGGGGGTGGTAAGTAGGCACAGTGCTAACTACACATGTGGTCTACATGTGTATCTGGTACAAATGGTGACAGATACATGTGGATAGCACCATAGGCCTGTCATCTCTTTTCCACATATAGATAGCCACCTTGCCAGGATCTATGTGTCCTTATCTTCCAGTGGCTCACATGTGTTACTATATACACCATCTAGAGGCATCTTACATATGTATCTGTCAGCTATCTTTAAGTAATTTCTTGTGTAAATTGCCTTTACGAGTTTCTTCCCCCCCCCCCCCCCCCCCGAAGTTGTTGGAGGTGGAGATATGCATATTTTACATTGGCCTCCATATTCACCACTGCTATTGTAAAATGATGCCTTCAGCCTCCAATGGCGGATGTGGACATCTCTATCCTCTCATGTATACTTCCTAAAATGGGGCTTCTAATAACCTAAAGAAATATTACTATATAGTCTTTATGTTGGATTGCCTCCCAAAATGACAAGTAAATGCAGATGGTGCAAAATACAGAAGCAAGAATATTGACAGGTATGAAATTAAGGGAGTGTACTAGAACTGTTCTTAATTGAGCTTCACTTGTTACCAGTGAGAGAACTTGCTCAGTTTAAGTTGATAGTTCCCAGCCTTCAGATACTTTTTGATCAAAAGCCTGAGTTTATTTGTTCGATCATTTACAATGGTATGTGGTGTCAAGAACTTTGCATTCTCACTTAACTCCAAGTTTGTGGAATTCTTTGCTGCTTGAGGTAGGTACTGAATCAACTCTATTTATTCTGGGAAAACTTATCAGCTTGGAATTTTAATTTACAGGAGGGGAGATGGGTCATTTACCATGGATCACTGAAAGCACTATTAGTATCTATTAATATTTGTTTTAGTTTGTATGTTTTGATATTTTTATTATATTTTGCCATTTTGTGTAATATTTTGTTTTATTTTTTTGTACCATTTTCAATGGCTACCCAGAAAAGCAGTACATAAAATTTTATAAATACATAGTTCTTTCCAAAACAGAATATGCGAGTACTGCACCATGTAAGCCACCCTCTTTCCCCTCTCCTCTTAAGTCAAAGAGACGCACAGAGACAACACAGCTACAAACATGCAGAGAGGGGTTGGAAAGAATTCCATGACCATTTTGCATGCTCCCCACCCCCTTTTTGTTTTTAAAATTCTGTATTCTGATTTGGTTTAGATTATCTTTAATATCATGCTGTAAAGACTCTTAATGCAGTTGGGATGAATGAATGGAATAAATCAAGTGTGAGGAAGTACAAAACCACAATGTGTAAGTGACAGCATTCCTTTTTATGCCTTTCCTTAGATGTAGTAGCACCAGAGGATCAGGCCAAGTCCCTGGCCACCAAAACATCTATTGAATTTCCTACAAAGCTGTCTTCTAGCACTAAAGATGAAGCTATAACTATTTCTAATCTGGACAAACCCATAAAGGTAACAGATGAAGAGACTGGCATGTTCTGGTCCAAAAAATCCAATGTAGTATTTCCTCGAAAAGCAGCAGCTTCTCAGGATGAAGGAAGTGCTAACCCAGTGATGACAGGAAATCAATCAAGTAAGAAACGCACTGTAGGAGAGGAAAAATGGAGAGAGTCCTCTAGTTCCAGCTCTGGTTCAGACTCTGAATCAGACTCTGAGTCTGATTCAGAAGACAAGATTAGCGCCATGGAAATGGGTGTTAAGAAAACCAAAGTAGAATTTCCAATCCGTGAACCCTTTTATTCTTTGAAGAAGAATAATAATAAAATAAAACTGGCCATGTATGCAGTGGATGAAGGCTTAAAAATTATGCAAGAGGATCATACAAACCAGGCTTATCCTGCTACCCATAAAAAAGCTCCAGTAGATGGTGAAATAATGAAGCCTGGCCCATTGTCCAGACAAAAAGAAGCACAGTCACAGATGGCAGGAAGGAACAAGCTGACGGAAGTCACAGCTAAGCCATCAGTTGTAGCAACTTTGGTAACTCAAGACACATTATCACCTTCAGTTTCAGTAACAGAAACAAAACTGTGGAGAGATGTACCCAAAGCAGATGAGAGAAGGGGAAATAAGCATCTATTTGTGTATAAAGAAAAGAGTTTTGAAGATTCCACAGTGGTGATTAATCCTGAAACCACAAGAGAAATTGGTCAGGAGGCAGCCATCCTAAAGGAGAAGGACAACATTACAGAAGCTGCAGCTGTTCAGCAGGAGAAGGGCATCAGACATGCTACTACTGTAGAGATGAACTCACATGGCACTACAGAGAGTTCAGCCGTTGAAAGAGAAGCACTCAGTACTACAGAGGGTTCAGCTATTGAAAGAGAAGCAGGTGGCACTACAGAGAACACTGTCACTCAGATGGAAGAGCACAGCACAATCCATGGTACATATTCATGTACAATAGATCTTTCTTTCAGAATTTCAAAGCTTTTGAATTCTTTATGATTATGCTATTGCACATACCTTGTTTTTGCTTCTCTTCTGTGCTTTATTCTGATTAGCACAGATAGTATTCTAACTAGGATCAACAATATTTGCTTTATTTCTTGCATTCTTAGAATAGACATTTATAAAGCCTTAAGTCTGTGAACTTCATTAAGGTTCTTTACACAAAGGAAAAAAATACCAAGTGTTACCTTTAGAATTTGAGGGGTCAGTATTTAAACTCCACCATCAGTGTTTCTATTAAATGCCACCTGCAGCATTCATATATATTCTCAGATATTCAGTGCCAGCCACTATCCGGTTATCAAAGTTGAATAACCATCTATGCTGATGAATACTACAGTTGTCCCAATAATGGTGATATTCAGCACCATTTTTCTGTTAAGTGTTTGCAACTTTCGTGTCCCACTTTGTCTGGGTAGTTATTCAAACAATATCACTACTATCCAGGTAATTGCCCATTCCGCCACAGACCACACTGATTCTTAATACTTTTCTGCAAAATTATCCAGATAACGCCGATGAAAACTGTAGACTGGCTATGGTGAGCGGCACTTCTCCAGGTAGCATGTGATGCTACAGGGACAAGTGCTTTTGAATATCAGGCCAGGAGTATCCCCAACTCAAGAAGCAGTTAACTTTTTTTCTGCACATTTAGTAGAATTGGATGAATCCTATTTCCTCATTCTCCATTGAAGTAGACAGTGACATTTTGCTTTTACCTCTGGTCGCTCTTCTCTTTTCAAAATATTGCCTAAAGCAAAGAAATAGATTAGAACTAGATAACTACTTTCCCAATGGAGAATAGCAAAGTGTCCATGGATCTGTACTAGGATAGTACTATTCAACATATTCTTAAATGTCTGGAAAATGGAGCAACGAATGAGGTGATCGAATTTGCAGACAACACGGAAGTATTCAAAGTTATTAAAACAAAAGAAGCTTCTGATGAATTAGAGTAGGACCTTATCAAGTGAGGGACTAAGCAGTAAATGGCTGATGAAACCAAGTGCAAACTGAATTTGGATTTTGGATTTATTTACATTCTTTACCAAAGCCTAGCTCAAGGCAACTTACACAGTTACAGTAAGTACAGTAGGTATTTTCATTCCACAGAAGGCTTGCAACTGTTATTGAATGTTCCTTCTTTAGACAGGTTTGACTAGATGATTTATAGTTCTAGGATGTTTCATGTAGAGAGTGCCAGGCTTTCAAATATGCTTCCAGGGAATTTGTGCAGAGTGAAAATTTTACACTTCCATAAGCTGCTTAAGCCATGCGAAAAATTTACAGGTCTCAAACTTTTTCTGGTTTTATTATAGATATTAAGTTCTAAACCACCTAGTAGTATAGAAGCTATGGAAATAAATAAACTAGAGCCTACCCAAGGGTTTTTGACGTCCTTGGCAAACCTTTAGATGTGTGCCCCCCCCCACCCCAATGAAGGGATGACTGAAAGCCCTCCTCCCCCATTTCCAGCATATCTCCCCCCCCCCCCCCACCAGTGATTTCTAGGATCTGTTTCCTTCTTTCCACAACAACATGGAGTCCAGCATCTGTCTCTTTCCCTACTTCCCTCCCCCCACTTAGTTGCCAGTATCTTTTTCCTTCCTTCTCCCAACCCCTCTTCTCTGTGAGGTATCTAAGCAGCTTACTTCCTTTTCTCCGAATGGCAACATGGCAGTCAGCATCTATAGAAGATGAATTTCAGCTGATGCAGGGCCTTGAGCATCTGCACATGCTCAAAGCCTGTTTGCTCCTGCCTCCTCCGAACTTGGTGTTTCAGAGGAGGTGTGACCCGATTAGGTCTTGAGCACACACAGGTGCTCAATGCCCCATACCAACCATGAAGATCGTCTATATAGCCATGTGTAAGTCACCCCTTCACCACCTCTCCTGATTTTTTTTCCTTTTATTGCATATATGACACACTGAATGGTTTCTGATCTTTAAACAAAATGTAATATTAAACAAAGGGGACCTGAGTAAACACAACACAGTTTTTAAATTATTTTTTCATTTATTTAAGGAACAAGGTACATCAGTATCACCTATGTGAAAAAGTAACTGCCCCTTTAGTTGCTCAATCAAACCAATTGACCGAATTTAATTGATAATTAGATTCAGCAGGTTGAACACAGCCAGGCTTGATTGCAGCCAACCTTTTTTTAATCTGAACCTCACTATATATTGTACCTCCTCACGAGAATAAAGTAGTCACCACAAAGTTTCTACAAGAATGCTATTCCACAATCAAATGTAGGAGCAATGCAAGCATTATTGTGAGCACTATGCCCAGCTGTCCATGTGACTATATGGAAACATATATGGTCTCGTACATACATGTCATAATCCAGCATTAACAACATGATTACAATATGCAAACTCAAGACATTTCATCTATAAAGCCTTTAAGACAATGCAGAGTTTAAGAGAAGCACAACAACTCTTGTTTACTGTGCAGAAGCTGATGATAATGGTCACAGTGTTATCAGCATTGACGCGGGCTGTTATAAGAATTGACGTCAATGCTAGCAGGCTGTTATCGTAATCAACATCAATGCAGGATTTTGGAGCCACAGTATCTGGTCACCATGACTTGTTTACATTATCCAAGGACAGAAAGTATGTCAGCAGTATAGATAAGGCTCCTAATTTTCCTATAAAAAGGAGCTCTTATCAGAGATCAAACATGTATGTCAACATCACATCTGAGGGCAAAATCTGCGTTGGACCAGACTGTTATCTGAGGAATTCGCTGATATCTGAAGGACAGCATCAGGTCGTATGTGCCATGTATCTTTGTATATATTGCTCTGGGGTTTATAGGGACTCTTTGTACTTCAGAGTCTAGCTAGGGATTTACATGTGTTTACTCCAAGCTATTTCTGTAATAGGATTGTCTTTGTTTTTATTCCTGTCTTCCTTATTATTTGTTGCTACTGTAAATAAAATAATACTCTATTTTTATAATATTTGGGTGTGGAGTTAGTTCCTTTTTATTATTTTGGTGCAGTGGGCTTGGATCTAGGGATAAAGGGGATATATTTACTCTTGACACTGTACTTACTAATGTTAGTCTTGTTTGGAGCCCATTTTTGTTATAAATTTACACTGTCATGCCAAGAAGTGTAGAGTGATGCACTTGGGGTGCAGAAACCCAAAAGAGAGATACTGGATAGGAGGGGAGGGCTAGTAAGCTCGACTGAGGAGAGAGACCTTGGGGTGTTGGTGTCTGAAGCTCTAAAGGTGAAGAGACAAGGCGACAGCCGTGACCAGAAGGATGCTAGGCTGCATAGGGAGGGGTATAACCAGCAGAAGAAAGGAGGTGTTGATGCCCCTCTACAAGTCGTTGGTGAGGCCCCACTTGGAGTATTGTGCTCAGTTTTGGAGGCCGTATCTTGCTAAAGATGTAAAAAGACGAAGCGCTGCAAAGAAAAGCTACAAAAATGGTATGGGATTTGCGTTGCAAACCATATGAGGAGAGACTTGCTGACCTGAACATGTATACCTTGGAGGAAAGAAGAAACAGGGGTGACATGATACAGTTGTTCAAATATTTGAAAGGTGTTAATCTACAAACTAACCTTTTTCGGAGACGAGAAGGCGGTAGAATTCGAGGACATGAATTGAGGTTGAAGGGGGGCAGACTCAGGAGTAATGTCAGGAAGTATGTTTTCATGGAGAGGGTGGTGGATATGTGGAATGCCCTCCCATGGGAGGTGGTGGAGATGAAAACGGTAATGGAATTCAAACATGCGTGGGATAAACACAAAGGAATCCTGTTTAGAAGGAATAGATCCACGGTAATTGGGAAGAGAAACCAGTGCTGGGCAGACTTCTACGGTCTGTGCCCTGATCATGACTGAATAGATATGGATGGGCTGGAGTACTTAATTTTAAGGGGTTTCAATGTTAGCTTCAGAACTTAGTACAAGAACAGTGCTGGGCAGACTTCTACGGTCTGTGCCCTGAGAATGGCAAGGACAAATCAAACTCTGGTATAAAATATCAGATACCATGTAAAATGAGTTTATCTTGTTGAGCAGACTGGATGGACCATACAGGTCTTTATCTGCCGTCATTTACTATGTTACCCCAATAATGCCCCAAAAAGAGTGCTATTTGTTTTACGCCCACAAAAGAATATTACAGAAGAGATGAGGGAGGGAAAGCTGTTGAAATATATAGTCTAGAAAGGGTTACAAAGTCATTTCTAAAGCTCTGGAACACCACTGAACCACAGAACAGCGGTCAATCTTCCCAGGAGTGGCTGGCCTGCCAAAATTACTCTAAGGGTACTGCAAAAACTCATCTGGGAAGTTACAAAACATCTCAAAAGAACACCCAAAGAACTGCAGGTTTCTCTTGCCTCAGCTAAGGTCAGTTTTCCAGATTCCACAATAAAGAGTCTGGACAAAAAATGGGATTCATGGGAGAGTAGCAAGGTGGAAACTGCTGCCATCCAAGAGTAACAATGTTCATCTCACGATTGCAAAAACATACCTGGATGATCCCAACCGTGTTAGGATAATGTTCTGTGGACAGATGAGTCAAAAGTGGAATTCTTTAGCCAACACAGTTCCAATTATGCCTGGCATAAAGCAAATAAAGCATTCCCCTGTTAGAACATCATACCATCAGTCAACATGGTGATGGTAGTGTGATGGTGTGGGGATGTTTTGCTGCCTCGGGACCTGGAAAACTTACCATTGTTGAAATGAATTGTCAATTCTACACTGTACCATAAAATTCTTAAGGAGAATATTCAGTCTTCTGTCCATAAACTGAAGCATCAGCAAGACAAGTATCCAAAACACAAAAGCAAATCCACATTTGAATGGTGAGGAGAAACAACATTAAAATTTTGTATTGGCCTCAATAGAGATGTTGTGGCAGGACCTGAAACAAGCAGTTCATGCACTAAAACTACAGATGTCTGAATTCAAGTTGTTCTGCAAAGAAAGGTAGGCTAAGATTCCTGAACAGCAATTTGAAAGACTGGTATCAAATTTAAGGTGGTACAACTAGTTATTAAGGGAGCACTTTTTCACATGAGTGATATGGTTGTTGGATATCTTTGTTCCAAAAATAAATGTAGTATTAATGTAAAAACTGTGTTTGTGTTTACTGAGATTCCCTTTGTTTAATATTACATTTTGTTTAAAGATCAGAAACTATTCATTGTGACAATAGGGGAAATCAGGATGCTGACATCTTTTTCACATCACTCAAGAAGCTGACATGTTGTAGTTTATGCGCCTAAATTATGCTGCTCTAGGAAGATGCAGTCTGCTTAGTGGATGGGCTGGCCCTGGCCTTGAGACACCCCTTGATGTGGGTGGGGGGGGGGGGGGGGTGGAAGACTGAAGGTTCAGCTAGAGTACCAAAATTCCTTGGGCAAACTCTGATGGTTAGCCAGGTAGACACCATACTTGTGGGAGGGAGAGTGAGAAGAATGTATTAATTTATTAGAGACAAATATTTAACATGAAAAACCCTGGGTCACTAGGAACCTTTACTCCTAAATACTTTACATGGCCACCCACCCGCCTGAATGTAAAATTATTCTTTACTTTTAGCAGGCCGTCATCTCTCGGATCAACATTTAGTGCTTCTGTTTTATCAATATTCATTTTAAAGCCTGATACATATCTATAAGTATTCAGTTTGCATAGTACTACTGGGAGAGAAGTGTGGGGTCATGATAGCGATATGGTCATATCATCTGCAAACAATAAAAGGGAACGAGAAAGGGGATGGGACTTTTCTATGGTTAGTCAAAGCAGTTTACGTATTATATACAGGTATTTATTTTTATACCTGGGGCAATGGTGAGTTAAGTGAGTTGCCCAGAGTCACAAGTAAATCCTATGAGAACTACCTCCTATTACTGTTCCTGAAATAGCCCCACAATCATCAATTCTCTATGCTAATGGTTCCATAAACCAATGCAAAGAGCAGGGGTGACAAGGAGCACCCTTGTTTTGACCCCTCCACATGGGGGAACTCTTTGTATAACCTCCATTGTTTGTTTGTTTTTAATAGGCCTGCAGCTTATAGTAGAGTGCGGAAAGCCATTGACAAGAAGCCTGGTCCTGCTTTCTTGAACACAAAATCCCAGTTGACCCTGTTGAAGGCTTTCTCTGCATCCATTTCAAGCAGCATGGCTGGACAGTTCTCCTTGTGCATCACGCATTTTAAGTTAAACACTCTTTTAACATTGCCCATCATGTAGCAGCCAGGAACAAACACTGCCCGATTAGGAATTATTACAGCAGGTAGCAATTTAGCCAACTTATGAGTTAAAATTTTTGCCAAGATCTTTAAGTCTGTATTGATAAGTGATACAAGTCACAGCATGAGCTGTCCCTTCCTGGTATTGTAATTCCCACAGTATTCTGGCTGGTGAGATTTATTCTTGCTCTTATACAGAGTTATAATATCTTGTCAGTAGTGGAGATAGTTGATCTACAGTGGGGGAAATAAGTATTTGATCCCTTGCTGATTTTGTAAGTTTGCCCACTGACAAAGACATGAGCAGCCCATAATTGAAGGGTAGGTTATTGGTAACAGTGAGAGATAGCACATCACAAATTAAATCCGGAAAATCACATTGTGGAAAGTATATGAATTTATTTGCATTCTGCAGAGGGAAATAAGTATTTGATCCCCCACCAACCAGTAAGAGATCTGGCCCCTACAGACCAGGTAGATGCTCCAAATCAACTCGTTACCTGCATGACAGACAGCTGTCGGCAATGGTCACCTGTATGAAAGACACCTGTCCACAGACTCAGTGAATCAGTCAGACTCTAACCTCTACAAAATGGCCAAGAGCAAGGAGCTGTCTAAGGATGTCAGGGACAAGATCATACACCTGCACAAGGCTGGAATGGGCTACAAAACCATCAGTAAGACGCTGGGCGAGAAGGAGACAACTGTTGGTGCCATAGTAAGAAAATGGAAGAAGTACAAAATGACTGTCAATCGACAAAGATCTGGGGCTCCACGCAAAATCTCACCTCGTGGGGTATCCTTGATCATGAGGAAGGTTAGAAATCAGCCTACAACTGCAAGGGGGGAACTTGTCAATGATCTCAAGGCAGCTGGGACCACTGTCACCACGAAAACCATTGGTAACACATTACGACATAACGGATTGCAATCCTGCAGTGCCCGCAAGGTCCCCCTGCTCCGGAAGGCACATGTGACGGCCCGTCTGAAGTTTGCCAGTGAACACCTGGATGATGCCGAGAGTGATTGGGAGAAGGTGCTGTGGTCAGATGAGACAAAAATTGAGCTCTTTGGCATGAACTCAACTCGCCGTGTTTGGAGGAAGAGAAATGCTGCCTATGACCCAAAGAACACCGTCCCCACTGTCAAGCATGGAGGTGGAAATGTTATGTTTTGGGGGTGTTTCTCTGCTAAGGGCACAGGACTACTTCACCGCATCAATGGGAGAATGGATGGGGCCATGTACCGTACAATTCTGAGTGACAACCTCCTTCCCTCCGCCAGGGCCTTAAAAATGGGTCGTGGCTGGGTCTTCCAGCACGACAATGACCCAAAACATACAGCCAAGGCAACAAAGGAGTGGCTCAGGAAGAAGCACATTAGGGTCATGGAGTGGCCTAGCCAGTCACCAGACCTTAATCCCATTGAAAACTTATGGAGGGAGCTGAAGCTGCGAGTTGCCAAGCGACAGCCCAGAACTCTTAATGATTTAGAGATGATCTGCAAAGAGGAGTGGACCAAAATTCCTCCTGACATGTGTGCAAACCTCATCATCAACTACAGAAGACGTCTGACCGCTGTGCTTGCCAACAAGGGTTTTGCCACCAAGTATTAGGTCTTGTTTGCCAGAGGGATCAAATACTTATTTCCCTCTGCAGAATGCAAATAAATTCATATACTTTCCACAATGTGATTTTCCGGATTTAATTTGTGATGTGCTATCTCTCACTGTTACCAATAACCTACCCTTCAATTATGGGCTGCTCATGTCTTTGTCAGTGGGCAAACTTACAAAATCAGCAAGGGATCAAATACTTATTTCCCCCACTGTACAAAGATCTTAAAAGTTATTTAGGTAGCCATCAATACCTGGGACCTTAATTACTGCTGCCACCTCACCAGGGGAAATTTCCCCATCCAAAAGCCCTTGCGTCGCCCCCTGAATCGTAGACAATCGTGTTCAAGTAAGGCCGGGGGGGGGGAGTTGTTTTTTTAATCTGATTTTCACAACTATACAGTTTTAGGTAGAATTCCAGAAAACATTTTTTAATACCCTTTCCCTGTGAAGAGCTACTCATGCCCATCTCCCAGTATCATCAAGATCATATTCCTCAGTTGCTGCTTTTTCAGTTTTCTAGCTATTAATCTGACGGGTTTTTCCCCCAATAAAAAAAAAACATATGCTGTGTTAATCACAAAATGGTATTCCACCTGCTCCAGTTTTAACATCTGTAACTCAGCTCTTTTTTTGTTCTACAGCTTTCTGTAATTTATTACTCCTGGTGGTTGTGTTTGCCTTCCAACAATTTTATATCCTTCAATAACCTTTCCTCTTGTTCCTATTGCTGTTTTTGTGCCCCTCCTCCTTCGTGTACTGTTTTCAAACCTTCCCAAAGAGTATGATTCCCCACCTTGCCAGTGTCGTTCAACAGTAAATACTACACCACCCTCTCCCTCAGGTCTAACAGCACCTTTTCATCCTTCAGAAGACAGGCTCCAAAAAGTCCTTCCTGTCCTCTGAGGCATTGTGGATTACCCAGCAGAACATCTCATCTAGAATAACTGTCGTGCTGTGGAATAGAAAGTGTACCTATGCATGTTAGACTTGGGTGCCCTCCAGAAATCAACCATTTTATATCCTTGAGTGATTTTATGACTTATTTATATACCGATTAGACCTAAGCGGTTTACAGTTTCATTTTACAGGTTATTGCTAGGTGCATTAATGTTCAACAATGGAATTTCCTCCTCATTAAGTTTTCCATGAGCAATAGCAGCCTGCCCACCTCATCCTTAATCTTCTCCGAGGACAAGCAGGCTGCTTGTTCTCACGACTGGGTGACATCCACGGTAGCCCCTTCCAACCGGAAAAAAGTCTTGCGGGAGGTCCCGCTCGCGGGGCACGCCTACCGCGCATGCGCGGCCGTCTTCCTGCCCATGCGCGACTGCTCTCACTCAGTTTTTTGTTTTCTGCGCTTGGAAAGAGACTGCTTTGCATCACTCTCCGTTGTCAGCCTCGGAAACCGGTAGCGCTTGTTCGCGTTTTCTTTGTTTTGTGGCGCCGTTCACGCCTTCTTTCTCCTTTTCTTCTTTTCAAAAAAATAGTCCTTCCTTTTCGTAGTTTAGCGTCTTCATTTGTTTCGCCACCGTCGCGGCCTTGTGGCCTCGCGTTCGCGCCTTATTTCCTCTTGGTGGCCTTTTCCTCACCACCATCGCCGATTTTGACCTCACCGCCGCGATTTTTCCGTCGATGACATCGAGGATACCCAGCGGCTTCAAAAAGTGTGGTCGGTGCAGCTGGCAGATCTCGCTTTCCGACACCCACGGCTTGGTGCCTTCAGTGCCTCGGGCCTGAACATAATCCCAAAGCGTGTAACTTGTGTCTCTGCTTGAAGAAGCAGACACAGGTAGCGAGGCAAGCTATTTTTGGAGCTTACGCCGGACATCGGCAGCATCGGCACTGGCAGCGTCGACTTCGGCCCCGGACATGGCATCGAACCTCAGGAGTACAGGTGGTACCAGCCCAACGACCTTCTTTCGCTGGAAGCAGTGAGCAGCCGAGTGGGCCTCCACCTGCCTCGGCAGCTCCTGCTGTATAGGGCCATCGGGACCGACCCCTTTCGGACCCGACCCCGAGGAGGCATGTGGATTCCACGTCCTCCTCGTCGGTACGCGGAGTGCCGATGACGTGCATCGAAAGAAGTTAGCTAAGAAGCATCGTCATCGGTCGCCCCCTTCACACGGTACCAGGAGCTCCGGGGCGTCGAGAGTCAGCACCCGAGAAGCGTCGGCGCCGGGAGGACCACTCCCCCTCCAGCCAGGAGGTGTCGATGCATCGGTCGTCGGGCAGTCCGGTACCGTCTCCTGGCCCCGTGCAGATTCGAGCACCGACTCCGGCACCTCAGCATTTCCTGACAGAGACTCCGGACGAGCGCCTCCGAGCCATTCTTCCAGGTATCCTGGAAGGGCTGCTGCGCCAGTCTCTACCAGTGCCGGGAGTGCTTGCGCCCTTGGCACCGTTGATGGAAGCACCGGCTGGCTCTGGCCCTGTGATGCGGTCATCGACACCGGTGCCACTTGCGGCATCGGTCTCGGCCGCCACTCAGGTGGAGTCGACGTCGATGGAGGGAGCTTCGTCCCCGCCGGTGCGGGAATCCACCTCTCGACACCATCATCGAGGACATGGTTCCTCTGAGTCGAGACGGGCCCGGTTTCAGACGGAAGTCAGAGAACTCATGTCCAACACCGAGGAGGAGGAGGAGGACTCCAGGTATTTCTCGTCCGAGGAATCCTGTGGTCTTCCCTCTGACCCCACTCCTTCACCGAAAAGGAAACTCTCCCCACCTGAGAGCCTTTCCTTCGCCTCTTTTGTGAGGGACATGTCTGTGAGCATTCCCTTTCCTGTGGTTACGGTGGACGAGCCGAGGGCTGAGATGCTCGAAGTCCTCGACTATCCATCACCACCTAAAGAGTCTTCCACAGTTCCGCTGCACAATGTCCTGAAGACACTGCTGCGGAACTGGCTGAAGCCTTTATCTAATCCCACCATCCCGAAGAAAGCGGAGTCCCAGTATAGAGTCCACACAGACTCGGAGTTGATGAGGACTCAATTGCCACACGATTCTGCGGTCGTGGATTCTGCTCTCAGGAGAGCCAAGAGTTCGAGGGATACCGTCTCGGCGCCCCCGGGGCGTGAGTCTCGCACTCTGGACTCTTTTGGGAGGAAGGCCTATCATTCCTCCATGATCGTGACCAAGATCTAGTCTTACCAGCTCTACACGAGCATTCACATGCGGAATAATGTGTGGCAACTGGCAGACCTGGTGGACAAGCTCCCACCGGAGCAGGCCAGGCCTTTTCAGGAGGTGGTCAGGCAGCTGAAGGCGTGTCGCAAATTCCTGTCCAGGGGTATTTATGACACTTGTGATGTTGCATCCAGGGCCGCTGCCCAAGGTATAGTGATGCGCAGACTCTCATGGCTGCGCGCCTCTGACCTGGACAATCGGACCCAGCAGTGGCTGGCGGATTTCCCTTGCCGGGGGGATAATATTTTTGGTGAGAAGGTCGAGCAGTTGGTCGAACAGCTTCACCAGCGGGAAACCGCCCTCGACAACCTCTCCCACCGGCACCTTCAGCACCTACCTCTTCAGGTAGGCGATTTTTCAGGGGAAAGAAGACTGCTCCTTACACTTACTCCAAGCGTAGGTACAATCCTCCTTCCCGACAGCCTTCCCAGGCTCAACCCCAGCGCGCTTGTTCGCGTCAACAGCTTGCAACCAAGCAGGCCCCTGCGCCTCCATAGCAAAAGCAAGTGACGGGCTTTTGACTGGATCCGGGAGAGCATAGCCACCATAAAAGTGCCCTTGCTGGACAATCTACCGATCGGGGGGAGGTTAAAATTTTTTCACCAAAGGTGGCCTCTCGTAACCTCCGACCTGTGGGTTCTCCAAAGAGTGCGGTGCGGGTGTGTCCTCAATTTGACCTCCACTCCGCCAAATTGCCTGCCGGGAGCTCAGTCCTTCAGCTCCCACCACAGGCAGGTACTTGCAGAAGAACTCTCCGCCCTTCTCAGCACCAATGCGGTCGAGCCAATACCACCAGGGCAAGAAGGGCTGGGATTCTATTCCAGGTACTTCCTTGTAGAAAAGAAAACGGGGGGGATGCGTCCCATCCTAGACCTGAGAGGCCTGAACAAATATCTGGTCCGAGAAAAGTTCAGGATGCTTTCCTTGGACACCCTTCTCCCCATGATTCAGAAAGATGATTGGCTATGCTCCCTGGATTTAAAGGATGCTTATACTCACATCCCGATACTGCTAGCTCACAGACAGTATCTGCAATTCCGTCTGGGGACACAACATTTCCAGTATTGTGTGCTGCCCTTTCGGCTCGCCTCCGCACCACGGGTGTTCACGAAGTGCCTAGTGGTAGTGGCGGTGTCACTACGCAAGCTGGGGGTGCATGTGTTCCCTTATCTCGACGATTGGCTGGTGAAGAGCACCTTGGAGGCAGGAGCTCTACAGTCCATGCAAAGGACTATTCAACTTCTGGAGCTACTGGGGTTTGTGATAAACTACCCAAAGTCCCATCTATGCCCAGTCCAGTCCCTCAAATTCATTGGAGCCCTGCTGAATTCACAGACGGCTCATGCCTATCTCCCTGAGGCGAGAGCGCAGACTCTTCTGTCCCTTGCCTCCCAGGCCAGAGCGTTCCAGCAGATCACAGCTTGGCAGATGTTGAGACTCCTGGGCCATATGGCCTCTACCATCCATGTGACCCCCATGGCACGTCTTCACATGAGACCAGCTCAATGGACCCTAGCTTCCCAGTGGTACCAGGCCACAGGGAATCTAGAAGATGCAATCTGACTGCCCGCCAGTTTTCACACTTCACTCCACTGGTGGACGATTCTCTCTAATTTGATCTTGGGATGCCCATTCCAAATTCCTCAGCCGCAAAAAGTGCTGACGATGGATGCATCTCTCCTGGGGTGGGGAGCCCATGTCGATGGGCTTCACAATCAAGAACGGTGGTCCCTCCAGGAATCTGGTCTGCAGATCAACCTCCTGGAGTTGAGAGCGGTCTGGAACATGCTGAAGGCTTTCAGAGATCGGCTGTCCTTTCAAGTAATCCAAATTCGGACAGACAACCAGGTTGCAATGTACTACATCAACAAGCAGGGGGGCACCGGATCTCGCCCCCTGTGTCAGGAAGCCGTCGGGTTGTGGCGCTGGGCTCGCCAGCATGGCATGCTTCTCCAAGCCACGTACCTGGCAGGCATAAACAACTGTCTGGCTGACAGATTGAGCAGACTCATGCAACCACACGAATGGTCGCTCAATTCGAGTGTGGTACGCAAGATCTTCCGGGAGTGGGGCACCCCCTCGGTGGATCTTTTCGCCACTCAGAACAATTGCAAGCTGCCTCAGTTCTGTTCCAGGCTTCAGGCCCACGACAGGCTAGCGTCGGATGCCTTCCTCCTGCATTTGGGGAGCGGGCTCCTGTACGTGTATCCTCCCATACCTCTGGTGAGGAAGACTTTGCTGAAACTCAAGCAAGACCGCGGCACCATGATTCTGATTGCGCCCTTTTGGCCCCGTCAGATCTGGTTCCCTCTTCTTCTGGAATTGTCGTCCGAAGAACCGTGGAGATTGGAGTGTTTTCCAACACTCGGAATGAGGGGGCACTTCTGCATCTCAACCTCCAGCTCTGGCTCTCACGGCCTGGATGTTGAGGGCGTAGATTTCGCTGCCTTGGGTCTGCCTGAGGGTGTCTCCCGAGTCTTGCTTCCAGAAAAGATTCCACTAAGAAGAGCTACTTTTTCAAGTGGAGGAGGTTTGTCGTCTGGTATGACAGCAAGGCCCTAGAACCTCATTCTTGTCCTGCACAGACCCTGCTTGAATACCTTCTATACTTATCGGAGTCTGGCCTCAAAACCAACTCAGTAAGGAACCATCTTAGTGCGATTAGTGCTTACCATTATCATAGTAAACCTAGTAGCATAGTAGATGACGGCAGAAAAAGACCTGCACGGTCCATCCAGTCTGCCCAACAAGATAAACTCATATGTGCTATTTTTTGTGTTTACCCTACCTTGATTTGTACCTGTCCTCTTCAGGGCACAGACCATATAAGTCTGCCCAGCACTATTCCCGCCTCCCAACCACCAGTCCTGCCTCCCACCACCGGCTCTGGCACAGACCATATAAGTCTGCCCAGCACTATCCCCGCCTCCCACCACCGGCTCTGGCACATACCGTATAAGTCTCCCAGCACTATCCCCGCCTCCCACAACCGGCTCTAGCACAGACCGTATAAGACTGCCCAGCACTATCCCTACCTCCCAATCACCAGCCCCACCTCCCACCACTGGCTCTGCCACCCAATCTCGGCTAAGCTCCTGAGGATCCATTCCTTCTGAACAGGATTCCTTTATGTTTATCCCACGCATGTTTGAATTCCATTACCGTTTTCATTTCTACCACCTTCCGCAGGAGGGCATTCCAAGCATCCACTACTCTCCGTGAAAAAAAACTTCCTGACATTTTTCTTGAGTCTGCCCCCCTTCAATGTCATTTCATGTCCTCTTGTTCTACCGCCTTCGTATCTCCGGAAAAGGTTCGTTTGCAGATTAATGCCTTTCAAATATTTGAACGTCTGTATCATATCACCCCTGTTTCTCCTTTCCTCCAGAGTAAACATGTTTAGGTCAGCAAGTCTCTCTTCATACGTCTTGTATTGCAAATCCCATACCATTCTCGTAGCTTTTCTTTGCACCGCTTCAATTCTTTTTACATCCTTCTCAAGATACAGCCTCCAAAACTGAACACAAAATACTCCAGGTGGGGCCTCACCAACGACTTATACAGGGGCATCAACACCCCCTTTCTTCTGCTGGTCACACCTCTATACAGCCTAACAACCTTCTAGCTACGGCCACCGCCTTGTCACACTGTTTCGTCGCCTTCAAATCCTCAGATACTATCACCCCAAGATCCCTCTTCCCGTCCATACCTATCAGAATCTCACCGCCTAACACATATGTCTCCCATGGATTTCTATTCCCTAAGTGCATCACTTTGCAATTCTTCGCATTGAATTTTAATTGCCAAACCTTAGACCATTCTTCTAGCTTCCTCAGATCCTTTTTCATGTTTTCCACTCCCTCCCGGGTGTCTACTCTGTTACAAATCTTAGTATCATCCGCAAATAGGCAAACTTTACCTTCTAACCCTTCGGCAATGTCACTCACAAATATATTGAACAGAATCGGCCCCAGCACCGATCCTTGAGGCACTCCACTACTCACCTTTCCCTCCTCTGAGCGAATTCCATTACCCACCACCCTCTGGCGTCTGTCCGTCAACCAGTTCTTAATCCAGTTCACCACTTCGTGTAGAGGGTAAGCCTATCTCTGGACAGCCTTTGATAGTTCAGTTCATGAGAGGTTTGCTTTTGTCAAAGTCCCCTGTCAAATCTCCAACAGTGTAATGGGATCTCAACGTCATTCTCACCCAGCTGATGAAACCTCCTTTTGAGCCGCTGGCTTCTTGCCATCTGAAGTACTTGACTTGGAAGGTCATTTTCTTGGTGGCAGTCACTTCAGCTCGGAGGGTCAGTGAGCTTCAAGCCTTAGTAGCCCATGCTCCCTACACCAAATTTCATCATAACAGAGTAGGTCCTCCACACTCACCCTAAGTTCCTGCCAAAGGTGGTGTCGGAGTTCCATCTGAACCAGTCAATTGTCTTGCCAACATTCTTTCCCCGTCCACATACCCGCCCTGCTGAATGTCAGTTGCACACATTGGACTGCAAAAGAGCATTGGCCTTCTACCTGGAGCGGACAAGCCCACACAGACAGTCCGCCCAATTGTTTGTTTCTTTTGACCCCAATAGGAAGGGGGTCGCTGTCGGGAAATGCACCATCTCCAATAGGCTAGCAGATTGGATTTCCTTCACTTACGCCCAAGCTGGGCCGACTCTGGAGGGTCATGTCACGGCTCACAGTGTTAGAGCCATGGCGGCGTCAGTGGCCCACTTGAAGTCAGCCACTAATGAAGATTTGCAAGGCTGCGACGTGGTCTTCAGTCCACACATTCACATCTCATTACTGCCTCCAGCAGGATACCCGACGCGGCAGTCGGTGCTGCAGAATCTGTTCGGGATTTAGAATCCAACTCCACCCTCTTAGGCCCAGTTTTATTCTGTTCAGGCTGCACTCTGTTAGTTGTTCTTCGTAGGTCAATTTCTGTTATGTCCTCGCCGTTGCGAGGCCCAATTGACCCTCTTTGTTGTTTTGAGTGAGTCTGGGAGCTAGGGATACCCCAGTCGTGAGAACAGGCAGCCTGCTTGTCCTCGGAGAAAGCGAATGATACATACCTGTAGCAGGTGTTCTCTGAGGACAGTAGGCTGATTGTTCTCACCTACCCTCCCTCCTCCCCAGAGCCATAACGAGGGGAGCTGACACCCGGGGCGGGTTGCTGCTGCACCCCCCCCCCCCCCGGGTGCAGCACGGCGCACCCCCCCCCCCCCCGGAGCACATACCTGCGGCGAGGGACAGGCGGGAGGGCCGATCCGCCCCAACTGCACGTTGCTGGGGTGTGTCGGCTCCGCGCTGGTTCACTGCTTTCTCTGTCCCGGAACAGGAAGTAACCTATTCCGGGGCAGAGAGGACAGTGCACCAGCGCAGAGCCGACACCCCCCAGCGGCGTGCACCCGGTGCGGACCGCCCCCCCCCCTTCCTACGCCACTGCTCCTACCCTTTGGAGTTATTTCTTATTCCTTTGCTTTTTACTTAACTGAGCGGGAGCGGTCGCACACGGGTGGGAAGATGCACACGGGCGGGAAGACGGCCGCGCATGCCCCACGCGGGACCTCCCACAAGACTTTTTTCCGGTTGGAGGGGGCTGCCATGGACATCACCCAGTCATGAGAACAATCAGCCTCCTGTCCTCGGAGAACACCTGCTACAGGTATGTATCATTTGCTACCTCTTTAATTTATATTGGTGCATTGTGATGAACCAAGATGGCTACTCTCCCTTTCATTTTCCCTTCCTTTTTGGAATTGAAGCTCATATGTGGGAAGTGGTGTAGCAACTTCTTCCCCTTTTTATTAAAATGAGTTTCCTGAAGGAAAGCGGCACTCAGCCTATACAATTCTTTTAAAAAGCAAACCATTTCTGTAGGGAGTTCAACCCTTTAACATTCAAGGTCCCTTTAAAGATGGTGTCATGTGGTCATGCTGCATGATAAAATAGCTTTACTAAATACTGGCTGAAACAATTTCCATTTTTCCTCGGGCATATACTCAAGGCCTTATACTCTCCTTCCTGTATCCTCTTCCCCCCCCCCCCCCCCCCCCCCCCACTTCCCTATACCATCTTTGATTGGTCCTCTCCATGATGGTAGTTTACCCAGTGCCAACTATTACAAATGTTTTGAACCCCCCCCCCCTCTTCATACTCTAGTAATCCCTTCCCCAATATCACTCTACTATTTATACTATTCATTCAATTACTCTATCTCCCAGCTTGTCCTCCAAATTCCTCTAGCATGACCAAGAGCTTTGTATAGTTTATACATTATTATACACTGTTAAACAGTAATCGAGTTCACCAGATCACTCGCCAATCTCTGCCGCTCAAGTGGATTCTTGCCTTGCTGCTCTCTGATGCTCTTGCTCACTCAAAAGGCATGCCATCTTGAAGTGGAAATGACTGCATTGGCACCTCCTCTGGAATGTTTTCCATTTTTAATTCCATGAATGCACTCCACAGTTCTTCAGGTGTTTTAACCCTCTGTGTCAGGCTTTCACAATGAAGAGCAGACCAAATGGGTGCTCCCATTTATAGTGTAATATTTTCAGATATTAGGAAATGAGTAACTCCTCTTAATTCCTGTCTCTGCTGTAACATTATAGGTGATATATCCTGGAATATTACAACTCCACATTTCTTCCACTGACCTCCTGTTTGCCTTGCCACTGCCATCACCCATACCTTGGTGCTGTAGTCGTGCAGGAATGCTATTATGTCTTTTGGATGATTCTCTCTCCTTGGGCCCAGCGCCCTATGTGATTTGTTTACCTTCACTTCAGGGGTGTTATTCCCTCCGACTGGCTACTGAGCATATAGACTGCAGGTCGTTTTACTACTTAAACCAGTGGCATAGCCAGCGAGCCACTTTTGGGCGGGCTTGATCCAAAAGTGATTGAGCACAAAATTCTCTCTCTGCCCCTGGCCTCCCTCTCCTAGCAACTCCCAACTCAAAATATAAATATGCGAGCTCATGAGGAACCCCAGGTTCTGTCAGCTAAAGACTCAGGGCCAGATGCATCAACCAAACGTAAAAAAATCTAAAACGTAAAAGTCCTTAACGAATTTGAAAAAATGAAGAATGCACCAAAAAAACAAGTCGCACGTGTTCGGTGCGGTATTGTAAAGTACAATGCATTAAACTGGTGTAATCCCCATCGGTAATCGGCCCCTAAAGCATGCGCAGAGCAGCCAAGCGTTATGCTGGCTGCTCTGCGCATGCCACAAACGTCAAAACAACAACAAAACCAAAACACAAACACGTGTGTTTCGGGAGGGGGCAAAGGCGCTCGTCAGGAGCGTCCTGTATGGATGGCCTTGCCCCCCCCCCCCCCCGCCCGAGGTCACCGCTGCTCTCCGCTTCCCCCTGCAGCATAGAAATCCAAACTTTAGCAGCCCCGGCCCCGTCCCTTCCTCTTCCTTTCTTTCTCCCACAGCCCCGCCCCCCTCCGCCTTACCGGGCCCGCGCAGCGCCTCTCACCTCTAAGTGAAGGCGCTGCACGGGCAAGAAGAACATAGTCACCGAGTCTTCAGGACGTCCCTCCTTTCCTGACCTGGGCCCGCCCTCGTCTGACGTAAGTAACCTATGTAGGTGAGCCTGGACCCACCCATTTTGAACAAAGGCCCACCCAGCAGCAATGCACCCTTGACAGCACTGGCATTATAGAACAAACTAGGCTTCCACCACTGTCTTGCATCTCCCGCTCTCCCTTAACAGGGAGAGAGGGAGGGTTGCCAGAAGAGGCAACGATTCTTATATGCTGCTGGGGGCTGACCCAGAAGTTTTCCCTCTGCTGCATCCTCCCCCCAAATCTGACACAACTTCACTTGTTAAGGAGAAAGGGGGAAGAGCCATACCTGGGACCTTCCAAAGCAATGCTGAACAACGGGAGAGATGGAGAATTGTTGGACATGAGGATAAAATGCAGCCCCGGGGGGGGGGGGGGGTTAGGGGAGAGGGGAAATGGTTGGGCATGGGAGTGGAGAGAAAGGGGGTATGTTGCACAGGGTGGTAGAAGAGCAGGATAATTGTTGGACATGAGGTATGGAGAGATGCTACACTAGAGGGGTAAAGGACGAGGGAGAAAGAGATGCTACAATGGGCAGAGTGGGATGAGAGAGGAAGAAATGTACAAATTGGGTCACAGTGATAGGGTGGATCAAATTGGTGGAGGGGAGCATTACACATAAAGAAGGGTCTTGAATTGAATAGACTAAAAATAGAGGACACAAAACATAGCTTGGAATCCCTAGGGATAGAAATTTCATGTGTAAAGGGGAAAAGGATAGTGATAGGAATGTACTACCGTCCACTTGTCCAAAACGAAAAGGCAGATGCAAAAATATTAGCAAAAATTAGGGAGACTAACAAACTGGGAAACATAATAATAATGGGTAATTTCAATTACCCTGATATTGACTGGGTAAATGTAACATCAAGGCATACTAGGGACGTAAAATTCCTTGATGAAATCAAGGACTGCTTTATGGAGTAGCTGGTTCAGGAACCAACAAGAGGTGGAACAATTCTAGACCTAGTCCTTAGTGAAGCGCATGATCTGATCCAGGAGGTAAAGGTGATGGGGCCACTTGATAACAGTGATTATAACTAGGGCTGCATATTTTAAAGCGTTAATAACGCCTGAAGCCTCTCTAGCGTCCTACCTCCTCTGACAGAACTTCCTGTTTCCCGGTTGTTGCTATAGAGAGAAGGCTCCATGCAGCTGAAAGAAGCAGCATGCTTTCAGTGCTGCAGTGCTGAAGACAAGACGGAGGGGCCAAGAGGAACAGGTATAAGGAAAGAGAGAACACAGAATGCAGACCAATGGGGGAGGGGGGGAGGGTTCAGGAGCAAAAGATTTGGTAGAGAGAGAATGGGGACTGGGGGGGGGGGGGGGGGACGGGGGGAGAGTTCAGAAGCACAGGAAGAGTTGGGAGAAAGAGGGAAAATGGGGACCACGGGGCAAGGAGAGTTCAAAAGCATAGGAAGCGTTGTTGGGGGAAAAGAGGGAGAATGGGGACCGCGGGGGGGGGGGAGGGTTCAGAAGCACAGAAAGAGTTGTTGGGAGCGAGAATGGGGACCGCGGTGAGGGGAAGGAACATAGGGATGAGGGTTCAGAAGCACAGGAGGAATTGTTGGGAAAATGGGGATCATGAGGGGGGGAGGGTTCAGAAAAATAGGAAGATTTTCTGGGAGAGAGAGAAAGAGATGTGTTTGAGAAGGACAGATGCTGGATATAGGTGATGGAAAAAAGGGAGATGGTAATTGTGGAGTGGAGGGGAGGGAAGAGACGGTGCCCATGGAGAGAAATGGAAGGGGAGAGAAGAGATGGTGCCTGTGGAGGGGAAGGGAAGGGGAGAGAAGAGAGACAGTAGACGGTGCCCATGGAGAGGAACAGAAGGGAAGAGAGAGAGGAGGAAACTGTGCCCTTGGAAGGGAAGGGGAGAGAGACAGAAGGTGACGGTGCCTAGGGAAGGGAGAATGGAGGAGATGGAAACTAGACAAAATTGAAAAGGAGGAAAAAAATGGATGAACGTTGAATGTGAAAGATGAATATAAGGCAGGATGAGAAAGAGGAGATAAAAAGAAATAGTGAATACTAGACAGGAGGCCCTGGAAGCAGAGTTCAGAGCACAGGGAAGCAGAACCAGAGACAGGGAACAAGATAATTGGAAAGATAAAATCACCAGACAACTGTAAGATAAACGATTTTATTTTTAGTTTAGTAATTGAAATATATCTGTTTTGAGAATTTACATGTGCTATCCATATATTGCACTGTACAGGAGGAAATGCGAGGGGGCTGCTTTATGCAATTAAAACTTTTAATCGATGGACAGTCCTAATTATAACAGATCAGATTTAATTTAATCTCTGGAGTAAGTGCACACAGGAAATCCAATACGTTAGCATTTAACTTTGAAAAAGGAGACTATGATGAATGAGAATAGTCAAAAAAGTAGCATAAGAGAAGCAGCAGCAAAAGTAAAAAAAATTTACATCAGGCATGGATGCTATTCAAAAATACCATCCTGGAAGCCCAGACCAGATATAATTTCATGTATTTTAAAAAGGAGGAAGGAAGGCCAAATTACAACCAGCATAGTTAAAAAGTGAGGTGAAGGAAGCTATTAGAGCTAAAAGATAATCCTTCAGAAAATAGAAGAAGAATCCAATTGAAAATAATAGGAAACAGCATAAGGAATGACAAGTCAAATGCAAAGCACTGATAAGGAAGGCAAAGAGAGAGTTTGAAAAGAAGATTGCATTGGAGGCAAAAACACATAGTAAAAACCTTCTTTAGGTATATTAGAAGAAAGAAGCCAGGAGAGAGTGGCAATGCCACATCCGGCAATGGCTGCATGATCAGTCAGGTCCACATGTCCCATGGCAAAAAATAGCCTAAACCCAGCCAAAACAGCGATATTTGAGACTAATCCTCTAACATCAATTAACATCGACTCATCTGTAAGCTACATGGTGGGGAAAATGCAACAACCATCGTGTAAATCTTTAAAAGAATTTGCCATTCGATCACAGACTCCTGCAAACAAGATGTCTTCTTCAACATGCCCTTCAGGCACTGCAGCAGAACAGACTAGAGAGTTGCACGGGGACAGAAATCTTACCCATCCCCACCCGTCCCTGCTAAAATCTCACCCATCCCCACCCGTCCCCACTGGAATCTTACCCATCCCCACCCATCCCCGCAAAGATTTAACCCATCACAACCCGTCCCCGCAAGAATTTAACCCATCCCCACCCATCCCCGCAAGAATTTAATGGCACATAAAAGAAAATTCTGGTCAGCTCCCCCAGTCTCTCTCTGGATTTGAGCCACATCACTGTAGGCAAGGACGGAATGGAAGCTGAAACTTAGAACACTCTGGTGTGCACATGTAAGATTTGTCTCTGATTTCTGGCACTGTGTGCTGAGAGGTCACCACATGCAGGCATCAGTAGGTCAGGTGTCAGACCTGAGGTCTGCACATCAGCCCGGGAGCAAAGAGGATTAATTGTAACATAGTAAGTGACAGCAAATAAAGACCTGAACGGTCCATCTAGCCTGCCCAATAGTCACACTCATGATCAATTCATGATTAAATCAACGAGTGTGATGTTATATACTTTCTTTCGTGTTTCTGGAACATAGACCATAGAAGTCTATCTGGCCCTATACTTATGTTCCAACTGCTGGAGTTCTCATTAAAGCCCACTCCAGTCTATTCGTCTTCTCATTTGTGGGATACAGACTGTAAAAATCTGACCAGCACTGTCCTTATGTTCCAGCCACTGAAGTTGCTGTTTAAGCCCTTTCTAGCCCATCCTAAACCAGACTGCCATATATTAGACACAGACCATACAAGTCTGCCCGGTATCGGCCCTAGTTAATCACAGCCAGACTCGCCATCTAAGCGTCACTTGACACATCCACACACATGCAGCCATTTAAGGTTAGGATTTTTATAACTTCCATTTTCTAATTAGAGATCCTCTGTGTTCATCCCACGTCTTTTTGAATTCCATCATCATTTGTGTCTCTACCACCTCCTTAGCGGAAGACTTTCCACATTTGTGCTGTTAAAGCAATGAGGAAGAGCAGGAGACAGCACTCAAGGTACTCGGTAGATGAGAGGCTGATGCAGTGCAGCTTACACTTCCACAGGAACCCCACAGAACTGCTTCCATCCCCGCGGGAACCCTGCAGGACCTGCTTCCATCCCCGCGGGAACCCCGCAGAACTGCTTCCGTCCCTGTGGGAATCCCGCGGGTTCCGCGGGATTCCCGCAAACCCCGTTCCCGTGCAGCTCTCTAGAACAGACCGATGAGCAATCACAATATGGGGCGAAGGAGGCTACAGAACTCCCTCTGTGAATTTTGCGAATTGCTGGAAGAGATTTGAACCGATATTAAAGGTGTTTGAGTGGAACTTCCTGCACTGCACTGGCAACCGATCTCCGTGGTGAGATTCTGGAACTGGGCCTCCGCATCAAGGATGTGGATAACAGGATTGAAGATCAGCAAGAGACCTTGCTATCGCTAGAAACAACAATGGGGGAACACCAGACCCTCCACACTCTCCTATTAGACAAAGTGGAATACCTAGAAAACCATGGCCGCAGATCAAACATATGTATTCGGGGTGTACCCGAACAAGCTGAATACCGCAACAGCGAACTGGTGACTTTACAGATTACAAGTATGCTATTATCTTCGGAAGGCCAAGAGATACCTATGGAATCGATTAAAATTGAGTGGGCTCACAGAGTGGCTATTCATCCAACAACAAATGTTCCCAGGGATATTATAGCCTGCTTTCTGGAATACAAAATTAAAGAACAGGTGCTGACCAAGGCCTGCAAGTCTGCCCCTATACATTGGGAAACGTTTCCAATAGAGTTGTACCAGGACTTGGCTACAATAACATTAAAATGGAGGTCGGAACTGAGACATTTTACTAAATATCTTCGAGAAAAGGAAATCAAATATCGATGACAGCACCCATTCACCCTATCCTTCTACATGGAGGGAAAGCTGCAGTAGGTACGCACATTGGAGGAAGCCCACATCCTTCTACCAGAGGTAGATTCCCCACCATCTACATTAGGGGAGAATCCCTCGATTGTCAAGTCCGGAGGAGAGCGTTCAACACGCCCGCGATAGGCAAGAATTGCACGTGGCAAAGGCCGCTTTACCAGGCAACAATCTGGATTACAATTCCCACCTAGTGGCAATGCTTGATCTGCTAGCTTGGAGATTGGAGCAATCACCGGGAGATGGAAGGAGGTGTGACGTCAACTTATTGGCTCGACTGGACAGTTAAATATTCAGGCAATTGTGTGACTTTTCATGATTATAATATAGGCTGGGTAAATAATTTCTATTCAGCAGCTGCTCCTAGGGAGCACATAATTTGTATAATGTGGGGCATGCAATAGGCAGCCGCTCTTTCTTTACTATCTAGCGTGACCACTATGGTCCACCTTTTGTATGTTTTGCAGGGAGGAGGTGGGGGGATTTTCAGATGTAGCTGGGGATGGGGAAAATGGTGACACTTAACCAATTACATTCCAATCTTGGAAATTTAATTCTCTCTGATATAATATCATGGCATTTATAACTTGCATGTCATTAAATGTACGGAGTCTCAAAACTCCCATCAAATGCAAAATGCTATTTAAGGAAGCAACACAGGTGGGTGATATTATTTTTGTACAAGAAATGCATTTGCTGTCCAAACACGAATACCTACTTAATAATAGTTCATATCCTCAGATCTATCTATTTTCTAGTTGAGTACGCCCCAAGACAGCTGGAGTGGGTATTCTCTTGAAAAAGGGTCACTCATGGGTGATCTATTCCGAAAAGGCAGATGAGGGTTGATACATACTGTTGGTAATAGAAATTGGTGGGTCTGTTTATACATTGTTGAATATATGTGCTCCCCATCAAGCACAGGGTGAATTCTGTGATCAACTGACCATGAAACTGTCCAAAAGTATAAAGGGGGAGTTGTTGATAGGAGGGGATTTCAATCTTACTCTGAACCCCACACTGGATAATACCACCAATATAGTTTCTTGAACTCCTGGTGTATAGCTTTTTATAATAATCCACAAATTGTTCTCTGATTTCCCCATCTCGATAATGTAAAATATCCTTCGGGCCCTTTATTTTTGTAATTGTATTGTTTACCCGTCTTTCCCGTAGTTTCCTCGCTATCATAGTGCCCGCCTTATTACTGAATTCAAAGAATTTCTGCTGCGTTAAGCGCCTGTGAAATTCCATCTGTCTCATCTGTAATTCTGTTCTCCATTTTGTAAGTTCCTTTAAGTGTTGTGTTCCCCCTTCCCTTTGGTGTAGAGCTTCATGTCTAACCAACTGCCGGCGTACCTCTAACTCGTATGTCTCTCTCTCCCGTTTCCTATATGCCCCCTTTCGAATAAGATGTCCCCGTGTTACTGCCTTCATGGCATCCCATAAAATCTCCTCAGATACTTCCCCGTTGTAATTTAAAGCCAGATAGTCTTTTATGGCTACCCGGATTTCCTGACAATGAGCCTCACAGTCCAGAAAAGATTCATTAAGACGCCAGACTGCTCCCAATCCCCTTGTACCCAGCCCTTTCAAAGAAACCCACACCGGAGCGTGGTCTGATGCATGTATACTTTCGATCTCAGTGATTTGAATTTCTCCCCATATTATTCTGCTACACCAGATCGCGTCAATTCTAGCATACGTCCTTTGGGCATGTGAGTAGTGTGTGTATTGCTTTTGACCCGGATGTTGCATACGCCATACATCAACCAGGTCCAATTCCCTCATCATTTTGAGTAGCTGCCGCATATGGTTCCCACCCACTCCCATCCTTCCTTTTGAATGATCAATCTCTCCCATCGGGTAATTAAAATCACCCCCCAATATTACCACTCCCGCCAAAAAGGGAATCAGTTCTGCTCTGAGTTTGTCATAAAACCCTCCCTGACCGGCATTAGGAGCATATACATTTATTAAGGTGATAGGACGGTTGTTTACCTTACCCTTAATTGCTAAACATCTCCCTTCATCATCTTTGTATATTGCTTCCCTAGTGAATTGTAAATGATCCTTCACATATATGACTAGCCCTCCCGTTTTACTGCCTTTAGGACCTGCCAGTGTATAGCCCTCTCCCAGACCTTTATTTCGGATTAGTGAGGCGTCTTGTTTCCTGATGTGAGTCTCTTGTAACATAGCTATATCCCAATTCATTCTACGCAATTCTTTAAATATGATACTCCATTTACCCTGACTGTTTAAACCATTAACGTTCCACGATCCCACCCTCAACCCCCCTCCCTTGTTCCCTAGGCCTCCCCACCAACTGGCTTGTCCCTTCGCCCCCCCCCCCCCCCCCCCAGTTTTGCCCTCTAGGAAGTGCGCCCTCCCCAGAGACCCGCAACTCAAACTTTAAACTTTAATGGTTACTCCCCCCCCCCCCCCCCTTACGTCCCCTTATACATAAATCTCCCCAAACGCTAACCCCTTTATACTTCCATCTGGTATGCCTCACCCCCCTTCTAGCAACTGTCCAGAAATTATAGAATGTTCACGTTCAGGTCCGATCAGGTTGTTTCTCCATTTTCGCTCGCTGCTCTCTCCACCCCAGGGGAGAGACGGCCTTTCCTCCCAGCCACCGTCTGCCATCAATTCTGCTTCTTAGCGATCAGGCTCTGCTGCAAGTGAGGCATCCCTGAGTCCTCTCTCGGGACATCCGTGCATCCCATTTCACGCAAAACCTTCCAGGCTCCCTGATGTGTTTGAAGCCTGCGCGTGTTATTCCCCACTGTTATTTGTATTCCAAACGGGTACAACCACCTGTAACGCAATCCAGCCTTTTGCAGATAGGTAGTAACTTCTTTAAAGTCTCTCCGGCGCTGTAAAGTCTTTCTGGCCAGATCCTGAAATATTTTTATTTTTCCAGCTTTCCAGTCTATTTCACCCAGATTGCTTGCTTTTTTCCAGATCTGCTCCTTAACTGTAAATTGATGGAAGCAGGCCACTATATCTCTGGGCACTCCCCCTCTTTGGGGCCCCAGACTTCTGTGAGCTCTTTCTATCTCAGTGTCCTCCATTGCTGAAGTGCTTCCATCATTGTTATCCTGTTGAAGCAGAAATGCACAAATTTCTTTTACAGTTTTCACTGAGTCCTTATATTGGTCCTCTTTGGGCACTCCTTTGCAACGAAGATTACATCGGTCTCTGCAAGTCTATTGCCGATCTCCCGCATGTCATCGCAGAGTTCTGCTACCGCCGTATGAATGCTTTGTTTGTTCGCCAGCATTTCCGCCTTTAGCTCCTTGAACCACCGGGTGAAATCGTGCTTGCTGAGCTCTGCATCGCTACCGATGGGCTCCTCAGGGTCCGGGTCGGATTCCGTGTCATCAGCCGCCATTTTGGCTCCTTGTGTCACTGCCCGGAGGCCCGCTCCCTTGCTCTTATTCGGTGCGTCCTCCATGTATTTAAATTTGGCCAGCTTTTTCCTAGCTGCCATACTTGCAGTTTCTGCTTTGTTTGGGGATTGATCACTCGATTTAGCGAGGGTAAAGTTAGAATTCCGCTCCGGAGCTAGCAGAGCTCTACAATTAAGCTGCCATCTCCCTGAGCTGACGTCACTTCCCCCAATATAGTTTCTTATGCTAGGGCGTACAGGGAAAAGCTCCAGAGCTTTATTAACCATTGGGGTTTGGTTGATATATGGAGGGTCACACATGGTCTGGAATGAGATTATACTTATTATTCAGCACCGCATGATTCACACTCCCGTATAGACCTCTGGATTGGAAGCCTGGGGATCTGTTCCCACACACAGGCAACTTTCATTCATACACGAACATGGTCTGATCATGCCTCGATTACCATCACACTTAGGGGACGGGATAGAGGTTCCTGGACACTCTGTTGGATGTTCCTATATATGTCAAACGCATTGAGGGTGAGTTGCAGGAATTCCTACACTTTAATGATATACCCTTGAGGTAGGGCCTGATATTTTATGGGAAAGTCTGAAGGTGGTTCTGAGGGGGAAATTGATTTCCATACAAGCGCATATTTATAAATCTACTAAGCAACAAGATCGTGATCTCAGAAAACACATTCATACTTGGATACTTTAGCTAAACATCAACAGGCCACCCCTACACAGCTGGCGGCACTACACAAAGCTAGGATACAACTATCTGATCTGGAGCTTAATGTTATATTATTATTATTATTAGCATTTGTATAGCGCTACCAGACGCATGCAGCGCTGAACACCTGACACAAAGAGAGTCCCTGCTCAAAAGAGCTTACAATCTAAATAATACAGACAGACAAGACAGTTACAGGTGAGGGAAGTACTGGGTGAGAAGGAAGGAACAAGGGGAGGGCAAATAACTAATACTTATTTGGAGTGCATCTATACTCCAATGTGGACATTGAATGTAGTGAAACAAAAGCGGCCTGCCAGCCAAATCAGAAAGATCACGCAAAACACGCCACACCAAAACTGGAAAAGAAACGCAGCAAACCAGATGCACACAAAGAACACAGGAACAGTTACAACACATACAACAGGAATATTATGAATTTAATAACAAGGCGAGCTGGCTTCTGGCTTACAAGCTGAAACAAATATCCTAGCGCAATGTGATTCATTCAGTGAGAGATATTTTGGGGCAGCTTTGTACTTAGATGGTTGATATTCAGAGGGAATTAGTACAATATTAGAAGCAGCTTTATACTTCTGAAGTGTTACTCTTGCTAATTGATATTCAATCATTTCTAGATAGGGTGGACATGCCAATCTTAACCACTGCAGAACAGGACACACTGTCATCTCCTATTAGGATAGATGAAATCCTCTGGGTGATTAAAGGCTTATCCAGTGGGAAAACGCCTGGCTTGGATGGATATAGTAACCGCTTCTGTAAATGTTATAAAAATTTAATTGCTCCCCAATACTAGTCAGAGTCTTTAACTCTATATCAGACGACACAACCCTGCCACTATCGTGGACGTTGGCCATTACATTATTACTTAAACCTAACAAGGACCCACAGAGATATGGCTCCTATCGGCCCATCTCACTTTTAGGGACTGATTACAAAATCTTCACCAAAGATTTAGCAAAACAATTACAAGTGGTTTTACCACATTTAATTCATGCTGATCAAGTAGGTTTTATTCAGAATAGATAAACTTTTGACAATACTAGAAGGGCACTTCACTTGATTGATAGAGCACAAACTCAAGCTGAACTGGTGGTGTTTATGTTGTTGGATGCAGAGAAAGCCTTTGATAGGGACCTCTGGCCCTATCTTTTTGCACTCCTGAAAAGGGTAGGATTTACAGGGCCTTTTCTGCATCGTACACAGACCCTATATAACTACCCACTAGCCCAGCTAAAAATCAATAGCATGTATACTCCCATCTTTTGAGCTATTTAGGGGCACTCGACAGGGCTGTGCCCTTTCTCCACTCCTATTTGCCCTCTCAGTGGAGCCCCTTGTCTGTCTTGTCCGAGAATCTCCATTAGTACAAGGGATTGGGTGGGAGATCAAGACACTAGAATTATCATTTTTGCTGATGATGTACTTCTCACACTAGCCGAGCCACAAGCCTCGCTTCCTGCGATCATGGATAGTTTAACAATGTATAGTAAAGTTTCGGAATTTAAAAACAATCTCCAGAAATCTAAGTTACTACCTATCAGGCTTCCACCAGAGATGCAGCTGTCCCTAAAGGCGGAATTTCCGTTCCAGTGGGCCAAAAGGCTATATTAGATATCTGGGGGTTAATTTAACTCCAAAGGCAGCTACAATATTTAAGGAGAATTTTCCACCTAAATTAAAAGAACTATTCATGGAATTGGAGAGATGGGGTGGTGTACGCTTGTCATGGAGTGGGGAAGATAGCAGCGGTGAAGATGACATTATTACCCAGATTGCTTTATCTGTTCATGGCTTTCCAGCTTATTTTTGAAAGAGAAGGCCGGCCATCCCGACACAAATCGGGAGATAGCCGGCCATCTCTCAAGGCTGGCGAAATTGGAATAATCGAAAGCCGATTTTGGCCAGCCTCAACTGCAGTCCATCGTGGAGCCGGCCAAACTTCATGGGGGCGTGTCAGCAGGGTACAGAAGGCGGGATGGGGGCGTGGTACGAGATGGCCGGCTTCACCCGATAATGGAAAAAAGCAAGCCGGCCCTGATGAGCATTTGGCCGACTTTACTTGGTCCATTTTTTTTCAGGTCCAAGTCCCAAAAAGGTGCCTGAACTGAGCAGATGACCACCGGAGGGAATCGGGGATGACCTCCCCTGACTCCCCCAGTGGTCACTAACCCCTTCCCACCCTCAAAAAAACAACTTTAAAAACTTTTTTTGCCAGCCTCAAATGTCATACCCAGCTCCCTGACAGCAGTATGCAGGTCCCTGGAGCAGTTTTTAGTGGGTGCAGTGCACTTCAGGCAGATGGACCCAGGCCCATCCCCCCCCTACCTGTTATACTTGTGGTGGTAAATGGGAGCCCCCCAAAACCCACTCTACCCACACGTAGATGCCCCCCTTCACCCATAAGGGCTATGGTAATGGTGTAGAGTTGTGGGGAGTGGGTTTTGGGGGGGGATTTGGAGGGCTCAAGCAGGGACGGTCCTTCCCCACGTTAAACTTGTAGAGTGCTGCGTAACCCTGGCAGCGCTATAGAAATGCTAAGTAGTAGTAGTAATTTGGAGGGCTCAGCACCCAAGGTAAGGGAGCTATGCACCTGGGAGCTATTTTAATGTTGTTGGTTTTTTTTATTTTTTAGAAGTGCCCCCTAGGGTGCCCGGTTGGTGCCCTGGCATGTCAGGGGGATCAGTGCACTACAAATGCTGGTACCTCCCATGATCAAATGCTTTGGATTTGGCCGGGTTTGAGATGGCCGGCCTTGGTTTTTGCCGATAATGGAAACCGAGGCTGGCCATCTCAAACCCAGCCATCTCTGACATTTGGCCGGCCCCAACCATATTATCGAAACGAAAGATGGCCGGCCATCTCGTTTGAAAATACGGTTGGCCCCGCCCCTTTGCGGCACCGTCCTCGGAGATAGGCGCCCTTAGAGATGGCCGGCCCTGTTTGAAAATGCCCCTCTTTGCCAATTAATATACCACACTCGTTCTTTAGATCCCTCACTAGAAAGGTTTTTGCCTTTATTTGGCATAAGAGACCCCCAAGACTAAACTGGAATATCCTTTGTCAATCTAAGATGGTGGAATGGGGGTCCCCAGTTTTGCATTATATTATAAGGCAACCTTACTCCAAACTGTAGCAATATGGCAGAAGGGAGTCTCCAAACCATGGATATATATTGATCAACACTTGGGAGATACTCCTTTTTGGGCCATTCCCTGGCTTCCCTTGTCGGCGTTACGTGGAATGTCATTGCGGGTAGGAGGTCAGACAGGTAGTGCTGGAGACCTGGGTGCGGTTCAGAACTCAAATGTTTTCTGATCATCGATACCACTTAACCCCCATCATGTACGCTTCAGGTTTCCTTCCTGGCAAATCTGACCCCACATATCAAAGGTGGACAGCATCCTCCCTCCGTGAGCTGGGTCAACTTAAGGAGGAGGGGGAATGTTTTACCTTTGAAATATTAAAAGATTAATATGGTCTATTAGAGATTTTTATCATTACATGTAATAAAAGATACAAATGCAACAAATAATAAAAGACTTTATGTAGAACTAAATCAGAGTTAATGCTGGTAGAAATGGAACTTGAATGTGCATTGCGTTCAGGTATCGCAGATGAGGGATCTCCAGAATCTATCAAGCTTTGTTACATAGCTCTCAACCACTACTACCCTATTAAAAAAAAGTGGGACTTGATGTTATCGTCTACCTATGAACTATCACAATGGGTAAAAATATTTAAACACCTGTTGAGAATCTCAGTTGCCACACCTGTGGTGGAAAATGGATATAAGATGCTATATCATTGGTACCTTACCCCACATAGATTGTCAAAAATCTTTAAGACTGGATCAACAGGTTGCTGGCGCCAATGTGGGGGGCCAGGCACCTTTTGGCACATATGGTGGACATGTCCCAAGATTCACAACTTTTGGGCTGCTCTCCATTCTTCAGTGCATCCTAGGGCTTCCCACCGTTAAACTGGACACCTGCCTGTTGAATGTAAGGCAACTCACCAATTCTTATCTCACGTTTATACAGTGGCTCGGATTTTGGTGTCAAAACATTGGAAACAAACTACTATATCATCTGTGGCTCTGGTCTTCAACAAAGTGGATTATTGTTGCCTCATGTCTAAGTTCACAGCTAAAAAGCATGGACGCCTTCTGCAGTTCTCAAAAATATGGACATCCTGTATGCGATGACGAGATATTTCACTATGAAGGATTAGGCTATTATAACAGTTTACCTTTTTGGTTAGTCACCACAATTGCAGTCCTTGCATTGGTATTCAATTTGGGGTAGGGGAGGGGATCTTGTTGGGTGGATTGGAATTGTGACAATATAAAAACAACAAACTATTGTATCATTGCTTTAATTGTATAACATGCTTGTTGGTATTCTAACTAAAAGATGGGGGGGGGGGGGGGGGGAAGAAGCCAGTAAAAGAATCAGTTGAACGACTAGATGACCAAAGCGTAAAAGGGGCACTTAGGGAACACAAGGCCATAACGGAGAGATTAAATGAATTCTTTGCTTTAGTGTTCACCGAGGAAGATGTGGAGAGATACCAGTGCCAGAAATGTTATTCAATGCTGAGTCAGAGAAACTGACAAAAATCTGTATAAACCTGAAATATGTAATGGAGCAATTTGACAAATTGAAGAGTAGCAAATCTCCTGGACCGGATGATATACACCCCAGAGTACTGATAGAATTTTAAAATGAACTTGCAGAGCTATTATTAGTAATATGTAATGTATCTTTAAAATCAATCATGGTACCAGAAGATTGGAGCATGGCCAATATAACGCCAGGTTTTAAAAAGGATTCCAGAGGTAATCCTGGAAATTACAGACCAGTGAGCCTGATGTCGGTGCCGGGCAAAATGGTAGAGACTATTATTTTTTTATTTATTTATAAGAAGTCTTTATTGAAAATGCACTCATTACAACATGCAACATTTAACAAACTGTAAATACAGTATCACATCAAAATTCAAGCAGCATTAATACCATGTAGTACAGCTCTGCAACATTATATAGCTTCTTTACACATCTGTTAAGAACTTCAGTATTTATAAAGTTTTCAAAATTAACAACCCCTCCTTTCCCTAAACCCTCCCTACCCCAACCTCCCCTCTCCCCCTCTACCCACCCAGCTGATGAGTCATGTCAGAGTTCCCGAAACTCACATACAGCACTCACAATCTAAACAGTGTTGACATCGTCAGTAAAAGCTTCCAAACCAGTTGCCATTTGTTTATCTGATGTTTTCGTACTGCCAACAGTCTTTCCATCTCACACACATATTTCAGTTTGTTATGCCATTTCATAACTGATGGTATCCCTGTTTGCTTCCAGTGTTGAGCAATTACCACACGGGCTACACCTGTCACCTGTTTTAGCAGCTGATGTTGACATGACTGTAACCTAGCCACTTTTGTAGGGAAAAGGAACACCTCTGGGGCCCACGGGATAGAAGACCCCAACCACTTTTGTAACCTAATATGGACCACCCTCCAAAATGCTTTAACCTTACGGCAGGTCCACCAGATGTGCCCCATGGTGCCACGCATACCACATCCCCTCCAGCACAAGCCCGACAAACTCGGAAATATGCGCCCGAGGCGATCCAGCGTTAGGTACCATCTGAATAGTACTTTTACTGCATTCTCTTTGAGTGGTACATATGTGGAGACACCTATCACTTCTCTCTCAATTCTCTCCCATCTCCGATCACCCAATGTCACTCCCAGTTCCCTTTCCCAGCCCCTCCTGTGCGTACTATGTACCGGGACCTGTGCGCTGACACATCTATATAGGCTACCAATCAAGCCACAAGAAGTGGTAGATTTTTCACAAATCACCTCCAAGGGAGTTTTTTCCTTCTGGATCACCAGACGCACTGCCGCAGTGCGGAGGAAATGTGACAATTGGCAGTATACAAACTCCTCTTCATTTACCCCAGGGAAGTCCGCCGCAAGGGCCACCCATCTAAGCAGGGTAGTGCCGTCAAACATCTGGCCCCATGTGCGCAGTCCTTCTCCATACCATCTGGTAAAGACCCCTTTTGTGGTCCCAGGCAAGAATAAGGGGTTGTATGCAATTGGGGCCAGATGGGAGAGCACACAGCGGCCCCCTGGAAACAATTTATCCCAGTAATGTAGGGTAACCACCACTGAAGAGCACACCCCCTCCTTCATACGACGAAAAGGCCGCGGCAGCCACATAAGCGCCCCCAGCGGCATAGGCCCCAAAGATTGTTGTTCAATGTGTACCCACTGCCGGTCTCGGTAATCTTGGTACCATTCTATAGCTGCCTTCCCCTGCGCCGCCCGGTAGTACCAATGGAGGTTCGGAACCCCCAAGCCTCCCTTTTTTCGATCTTGGTACAACAGGGCACGAGACAACCTTGGATATTTTCCTGCCCAGACGAAGCGCACAACACGATCTTGTAGGGAGGCAAGAAATCGCCTGGGCATTATCACAGGCAGCACTTGGAATAAATATAGGAGACGAGGCAGCACATTCATCTTAATAATAGCTATCCGGCCAAACCAGGAGGTCTCAAGCTCACCCCATCTCTCCATGTCCGCAGCAATGATTTTAACCAACTCTTTATAGTTAGCCGAAAAGAGCTCCAATAAATCCGAGGTCAAGTTTACCCCCAAATATCTAACCTGTCGACGAGCCCATCGAAATGGGAAAGACGCCTTCAACTCGGCTACTGTTTCAGCAGGCATTGTAACATTAAGAGCCTCAGATTTTGCCATGTTAACTTTAAATCCAGACACCGCAGCATATTCCTCAATAAGTTGAAGAAGTCTAGGGAATGTTGACAAGGGTCTAGTCACATAGAGCAGGACATCGTCTGCAAACAATGCTATTTTATGTGTTCTCCCTCCCACCGGGACCCCTGAGATCTCTGGATCTTGGCGTATCCTAGAAGCAAAAGGCTCCATTACCAGCGCAAATAATAGAGGGGAAAGGGGACATCCATGTCTTGTGCCCCTATACAATGTAAATGAGTCAGAATGACCTCCATTAATTTTAACACATGCTCTTGGCGAGTCATAAAACGCCTGAATCCACCCTCGAAAGTTAATGCCAAATCCCATACGCTCCAATACTTTGTACATGAAGGACTAGTGGACCCGGTCAAAGGCCTTCTCAGCATCTAAGCTGAGAAGACATAAGGGTCTACAATTTCTCTTTGCCAGATACATGAGATCTAACGTGCGCCTGACATTATCCATCGCCTTACGGTAAGCTACGAAGCCTACTTGATCAGGGTGCACTAGCGTCGGTAACAAAGGTGCCAACCTGTTTGCCAGCACCTTTGCCAGTATTTTAACATCTGCATTTAGCACAGATATAGGTCTATGGGAGCCACACTCTCTCTGATCTTTACCTGGCTTGGGTATCACTGCAATCCAGGCTTCAAGCATTGTATGAGGCAAAGTCCCCCCGACCCTCACTTGATTGAACAATTCCGCAAGCAATGGAGCCAGTTCGGGCGCAAACTTCCTATAAAATTCGCTGGGAAAGCCATAGGCATACCACCTATGGCTTCCAGGACCTCCTGTGAAGTGACCGGCTGTTCCAACAATTCCCTATGCTGCTTAGACAATGGAGAGAGCTCACTGTCTCGCAGGTATGTTTCAATAGATTCCTGTGGGGGATTGATCTCCTGTTCATAAAGGGCTTGGAAAAACTCTCGGAATCGTGTACGAATTTGATTAGTTTTACACAGTAGGTCACCCCTAGCGTCTCTCACTTGTTTGATCATTCTATCCACCCGGTGTCTACGCAATCGCATTGCCAAAAGGCGCCCCGCTTTATTTGCAAACTCATAGTACCTCAATCCCTGTTTAGCTCACAGTAGTGCTAGCTGCTCCGAGTATATAGAGTCCAGCCGCAACCGCTCCTTACACAGCTCTTGCCACACCTGTGGTGATTTGTTAACCTTATGTTGCTGCTCTAGTTTGTGTATCTGTATCAAACAGGCTGTTATCTGCGCCTTACGCGCCTTTGAACGCGTACTGGCCAACTTCAAGAAGTACCCCCTGGAGACCGCTTTCATAGCATCCCACACTAAATGTATTGGGGGACCAGAGTCAACATTTAACTCCAAGTATTCGTCTAGCATCTTTCTGTAACCCTCCACCACCTCCCTCTCCTGCAACAAACTGGTATTTAGGGTCCATCGTTTGTCTTTAATTTCATGTCAAATATTTGGCAGGGTGAGCCACACTGGAGCGTGGTCTGAAATTGTCATACTGCCAATGCCAGCATCTGGGCCCCATTCTACCAAAGTGGTGTCCAGAAAGATATAGTCAATGCGAGAGTATGATTCATGTACATGTGAATAATAAGTGTAGTCCCTTTCCATTCTATGTGTCAGTCTCCACAGGTCCAGAGCACCAAGTGAATACGCCAAAGATTTCAATGCTTGTGATTCTTTGTCCCCTAGTCTTTGGAATGAGTAAAAAAATTGATTTACTTCTACTCGTTCTACACCACTCAGGATTTTGTAGACCTCAATCATATCTCCCCTCATCCATCTCTTTTTTCCAAGCTGAAGAGTCTAACCTCTGTAGCCTTTCCTCGTACGAGAGGAGTTCCATCCTCTTTATCATTTTGGTCGCTCTTCTTTGAACCTTTTCTAATTCTGCTATATCGTTTTGAGATATGGCGACCAGAACTGAACGCAATACTCAAGGTGCATTTTATTTCTCCACTGTTGCAGTACATGCCAATGTTCTCAGTTCAATATTTTTATTTCTAATTTGTGATCCCTTGTTCTGTATTTGGTGGTCTGTCAGTGTGACTAATGGCATGTGGGGAGATGGGGGGGGCAGGGAGGAAATGGAATTGGGATGGCCTTCTTTATTTTCTGCCCTTGGCCCTTGCATGTCTAACACCAGCTCTCACCCTTGCTGTGGCTGATAAGCATCCCCAAGTCCCACCTAGCAAAGGACATCTTCTGAAGTCAGCCAAAACTCCCTTCTACTATGCTTGGCAGAGAGCAGAAGTGTCCTTCAGCCACCGACAACTGAGCATGCGTGGGGTGCCAGCAATGGTAGCTTCTACTCGTTTTACACCACTCAGGATTTTGTAGACATAAGAACATATACTGGGCCACATCAATGGTCCATGTAGTCCAGTGTCCTGTTTTCCAACAGTGGCCAAGCCAGGTCACAAGTACCTGGCAGAAACCCAAATAGTGGCAACATTCCATACTACCAATCCCAGGGCAAGCAGTAGTTTCCCTATGTCTGTCTCAATAGCAGACTATGGACTTTTCCTCCAGGAACATGTCCAAATATTTTTTAAACCCAGATACACTAACTGCAGTTACTGCATCCTCCGGCAAAGAGTTCCAGAGCTTAACTATTTGTTGAGTGGAGAAATATTTCCTCCAATTTGTTTTTAAAGTATTTCCATATAACTTCCTTGAGTGTCCCCTAGTCTTTATACTTTTGGAATGAGTAAAAAATCAATTCACTTCTACTCATTCTACACCACTCAGGATTTTTTAGACAGCACTCATATCTTCCCTCAACCATTTCTCTTCCAAGCTGATGAGCCCTAAACTCTTTCAGCCTTTCTTTTGGTCACTGTTCTTTGAAGCTTTTCTAATTCCGTTATATCTTTTTTTGAGATACGGCATCCAAAATTGAATGCAATACTCAAGGTGCATTTTAGAATTTATTTTTTGAGTTGGGAGGTGCTGGTAGAGGAATGGCGGAGGTAGAGAAAACATTTTGTTCTGGCCCACCCAAAATTGCCCGTCTGGTTATACCACTGTGAAGACTCACGTAAGGATCACTGCCAGCTGACTCGGAAGCCTTCTCCCTCTGTCACATTCCTCCCAGGCTCTAAATAGTAAGTTGCATCAGAGGTTTTTTTTTTTGGGGGGGGGGGGGCACAACAAATGGGAGGCTTCTAGCTCAGCTGCTGGCAGCGTGTAACAGTTGCTGCCAGTGACCCTTTGAAGACAGACACTTATTAATGTAGAAGACAGAGCACTTATTAATGCTCCATACCTGGGACCTTCAAGAGAAATGCTGAACAGCAGGAGAGGGAGAATTGTTGGACATGATGAGAGACAGGGGAAATATGCTGAACAGGGAGAGAGCAGGAGAGAAAATTGTTGAGCATGAGGTGGAGGGGTGGGAGAGAAGGAGAGATGCTGCATGGGGGGATATTAGAGAGGGATAATTGTTGAACATGAGGAGGAGGGAGGGAGAGATGTTGCACAAGGAAGCGGGAGACTTGTTGGATGTGGGATGGGGAGAGGGAGAGATGGCTGCACTGGAGGGGTGAAGGATGAGATTGTAAGAAATGTTGGAACTGGGAGGGAGGGAGAGATGTTGGACACGGTGGTGGAGGGCAAGGGAGATGCATGGGAGGGGGTGGAGAAGAGAGATGTTAGGCCTGGGGTGCAAGGGAGAGAGAGAGTGATACTGGACATATTTCTTCCTCTCTCATCCTTCACTCCTCCCTGGCAGCATCTCTACTTCCCTCTCCCTACCCCACCCTATCCTACCCAACATTCAACAATTCTTCCTCTGTCCCCACCCCACCCCCGTGCAGCACCTCCACCTCATGTCCAACAATTATTCCTCTCTTCTACCCCCCACCCCCCCGCAGCATCTTTCTCTCCCTCCCCTCTACCTCCATGTGCAACAATCTTCCCTTCCACTACCACTCTGCAGCATCTTTCCCTCTCATTCTCATGTCCAACAATTTTCCCACTCTCCTGTTCAGCATTGCTATGGAAAGTTCCAGGTATTGGTCTTCTATCTTAACAAGCATCTGTCTTCTTCAAAGGGTTTCTGGTAGTGTGTTAGAATGCTGCTGGCTGACCCAGAATCCTTCCCTCTGCTTCGTTCCTCCTAGGCTGTAAACAGGAAGTTGCATCAGAGTTGGGGGGGGGGGGGGGATCACGGCAGAGAGAAGGCTTTCAGCTGCCAGCAGCATGTAAGAATCGCTGCTGTTGTCAGCAACCCTTTCAAGATAGATACAAGGTACATAGTAACATAATAGATGACGGCAGAAAAAGACCTGCACGGTCCATCCAGTCTGCTCAACAAGATAAACTCATATGTACTACTTTTTGTGTATACCCTACCTTGATTTGTACCTGTCCTCTTCGGGGCACAGACCGTATAAATCTGCCCAGCACTATCCCCGCCTCCCACCACCGGCTCTGGCACAGACCGTATAAGTCTGCCCAGTGCTGTCCCCGCCTCCCAACCACCAGTCCCACCTCCCACCACCAGCTCTGGCACAGACCGTATAAGTCTGCCCAGCACTATCCCCGCCTCCCACCACCGGCTCTGGCACAGACCGTATAAGTCTGCCCAGCACTATCCCTGCCTCCCAACCATTTGTCTCCATTTTAACTTAGTTTACTCCATACTATGCTTTCGCCAAATACATTCTAAATTTTATAATTTAATTAGATTAGAAGTAAAGTTTCATTAAACCAAGGTACATTTTTTTTTGTCTTTTAATTTTTCCTTTACTGGAGCAATTTTATTCAATATTTGTATACTGCCTTCATGCCAAGTATTCCATTGTTGGTAGGGATCCCCTTCATGATTTGGCAATAACGAGTTGGCATGTTGCCAAAATAAAATGTTATCAGCTTTACCCCTGGTATGAACTAATTCACATATCAGATGATATAGAGTGGATGACACTCTCCTTTTTAGAGTAAATTCCAATTTATAATGACCTGACCATAACATGGGGTACCAATAAGAAGATGTTACTACCCAGTTCTCTGAAGGACAATACGAAAATGAAAACAAATCTAATTGATGTCCTTTACTATGTGTAGGATTACTATTTGGTTGAATAAAATCTAATGAACTCATTAAAGAAGCCAATTCTTTAACATCTGGATTATCCTTCTTTTCTAAATGCAAGTTCAAATCTCTCAGTACAATTCAAAACTTAGAGTTTATAGTCTCATGTGCAATAGAATCATAGAAACAAAAATATTTCTGGTGAAGCAAAAATATATCAAAAGACCACCATCCTCAAAGGGTATCAAAATATCATGCAAACATGGTATCTTATCACAAACAAAAAACAAGCTTTATTATTTTTTTAAGATGGTGGCAGAAGCTTGTTAAGGGAGAGAAAGAGAGAGTTTGGGGAGGCTAAAGGGGGCGGGGTTAGGGGTGGGGCCAGGGATGGAGCTTAAATCCATAATTGTCTGATAACACACAGAAAAAATAAATAAAAATAAAAGTCACAATACCTTTTATTAAATTCAGAACCTTACTGTACCATAAATATTACACTGGGCAGACCTAATACACCAATATACCACCCATACGGAAAATGCAGACCGTCAACAATATGAAACAAGGGATCATATCATCACAATTCTCATGTAGAACCACAAAACACCCTAATTCATGTTTAATGTGGGATAAAATGCCATAAATAAGTAAATAAATATAAACTTTTAATGTTGAGCACCTGATTCTCAAAGTGGACATATTCCAAACACTATAATGAAAATAAAATATCTTTTCTACCTTTGTTGTCTGGTGACTTTTTCTGATCATGCTGGCCCAGTATCCGTTCTGCTGCTATCTGTCCTCAGTGCAGGTCAGGAAGTCATCCTCCTTAAATATCTCCCTGGCAACCCAGGACACCTCCAGCCAACCCCCCCCCCCCCCCCCTGCTTTCCCAGCAGTAAGGTAGACAAACCATAAACCAATTTCTACAACTGCTAGAGGGCTTTCACTGCAGCTCCTGCTGTGAGGATGGAGGTAAATCAACAATTTAATCCCCTCAGAGCAGCTGGACTCCACAGCTGATCCATTCTGCTGCAGCAGGCGGGAGGCTTAGCCTCTCTAAGCCTCTTATACCGGGCACCTATGGATGCAAGACATGGTGGGAGCCTAATTTGCTCCCCAGTGCTGGTGCTGTCAAGTGTGCACCACTGCTGGGTGGGCCTGAGACCAAAGTGGGTAGGTGTAGGCCCACCCATGGCTATACCCCTATCTTGAACACACTCTTTTTATATACTGCCTACTCAGGAACACCTTGCACACTAATGTTGCTGTGGCAGGTCCTGTTCTTTGCGTCCTCAAGTCTGTCCCACAGGTCTTGCTTCTCTTTGCTGAATACTCTTTTCTGCTCCCAAACTTCCTCCACTGTGTCTTTTATAGCTTCAGTCTATACCTCCAGTTCCTCGTGGCGCCCTGCCAAATCGGCCACCTGCTTAAGTGCCACTCTTTAAATCATGTCTCATTAACTGAATCTCAGTTTTGATATTCATCCATATCTTCAGTTCTATGCACAGCCCTGTATAGCTCCCACATTCAGTGTCTGTGCTACGATCGTTATCTGATTCAGAGCTGCGAGCCACCATTTTGTTGCTACTGTGCTCCCCACATGGTTCACCAATACTTACAAGTTTATGAGATGCTGTCTCTGCACTGCATCTCCTCTCTTGGCATCCACTTGTAGTGACGAACGCTAATGTAGTGTTGGTTTAGACAGTAAGCAGAGGGTTTTATTGTACTTTTATCGCCAAGCCCTTACAGAGCCTCAGCTCCGTGCTGCCATTTGTGGAGCTGATGTCACTTCCTCCCAAATTTGAAATATTTTAAGTAGACCAAGCTGATTAAGAAGTTCCTTTCAACTGTTTATATGTTGGAAGAAAATATGCAAGTAGATTTGTTGGAGTCTGCACCCACCTTAGCCAAAACCCAACTGATTACTGCTAGAAACACACACTCTTGGATATGTTTCTTATACTAATAAAACACTTAATACTTACTCAGAAGTGAAATAAAAAGAAAGGTTTATTCAGGAAACAAGTAAAAAGTTGCTCAAGCAGATGCTATAGTGATACAGAAAACAAATTTAGATGGAGTTCCTTGGGCAAGGAAGCCCAACTTACATAGGTTTCCCTCATTTTTATACAATAGATTTAGCATATATTATACAACAACCCAGAAACCAATTACCATCTTAGCGCATCCCACTAACCAATCATCTACTTTCCTAATCCCACATATGACTTTTATCCTATCAATTATCAGTTCATACCCCTAATTCTTAGAATAGCAGTTACACCACTCCACCTGTCTCTGAGTAACAAAGCCATACCTTCTGTCACAAATTCTAATCCCACCTCCTCATACTACTTCAGCAGTTTTTTTTATATCACATATCCAAACTATATACCAGCTGACCTTGTGGTTAAGTTAGCAAACTGTTCCTAACTTCCCCTTTTCACTATCCAGCTACAATGTGGTTTCAAACTGTATGAAACAGAAAAACTTGACCCAAGAATTAATAGAAGTCTAAATATCCATTAAAGTTATCTTAATTACATTGGACCATTCTATATGCATGTACTTCTGAAAACTTGTAACAAAGTTCACAATAAAATTCTTAAGCTGTCTTGTACAGTATCTTGTCCTAGATATGACCCTAATACTGGTCAGCAAAAATACAGAAAAAACAGGGGGGGAGTGCGTAAACATGTTTTTGGGTTCAGAAGAGAGTGTAGGAGTGTGGGGGTCACATGGCTGTCCAAGGCCACCTTGCAGCTTGATCTAGTTAGCAAGGCTTGAAAACAGCACACAGAATAATTATGGGGGATGAAAATAAATCTTACAGGTAACCCATGTTTATTATCCAGAGAAGTGCTCTGCATATACAAATATTAGGGGTCCAGAATCCCCCAAGCTCCCCACAGATTGTACAATATCTAACATGGTGCTGTAAAATAATATAGAAACCTACAGACAGAAATCTTCCATTTAACATAAAATTACAATCTGCCCAAACATAGCATTCCTTGGACAAAGCAAAAATGAAAAATCTTGAGACTAGATTTTTGAAATGGCCCTCTCAGAAAACCCTTACTTTAAAATATAGAGTTCATGTTTTGTCCTTTGTAAATGGATACCTTTGCAACATGAATCCTTCAGTTCATCATACACCTATGGTGTCCAGATGGAAGCAGCTCTGATTTTTAGAATGTCCATTGTATAATTTGATGTATATTTGTGTATACAATGATCATAAAAACTATGTCTTAAGAATTAGAATAATTTACTCTTGCCCTTCACTTATAGACATGAATAATTTTGAAAGAGCAAAGGTAAGGTAAGGTTACTTGTTCATGTTAATTTGTATTGCCATAGCCATCCTCTTCACCACCCCTGTATTTGACTTAACTTGTTTTCTCAATGTAGTGAAGTTTTAGGTAGGTAGGCCTGAGAATACTACCTCTTATTACTAGGAGCTGGATGTGAACAAATAATGGAACCCCCATTACGGTCAGTTGAATACTTTTCTCTAAGCAACTTGGTCTTGCCCGGTTTGAAGATAAAATATTGAGCTTGATGAACCATTTGTGTCCTTAAGTGTTTTCAGTGATATTCTTTGAAAAAGATCTTGGCTAATGGAGTTAAAATAGAGATGTGCCTTGTGCAGAGATAAGTGATTGATAGATCTATTTCAGAGAACTGATTGCAGTTGGCACCAGGGCAGATGAGAGACAAAACCAGGCCCTGGACAGAGCAGCCCCCCCCCCCCCCCCCCATCACTTACTGCATATCCTGTTAACATAGCTCTGCCACCTCAGGTACTTCTAACAGCTGCGTCTTCTGCCAATGTGGAAACAGGAAGTACTTCACACAGGAGGAGGCAGGAAGGACCTGTGGTGATAGAGCTGCTTTAACACAGTAACAGGGGTCCTGGCACACAGGAGAAGGAGAGAGACAGACTGAGGGAAAAAAAAACCTTCTGCCTGTGTGCCTGCCTTCCACCAGAAGCCTTGAAGGTGCCTGGCCCAGGGAAATTTTGCTCTCCCCCCTCTCTTGGCAGCCTTGATTAGCACACTAAAAACCTCTTAATTAGTCTCTCTTAAATCTAGCTACTGCATTTATTTACATAGATTACTAAAACCATTAGCACTTTCAAACAATTGTTTTCTTAACTCTATGCCATCTCATAATATGGGATAGTAAGTAGAGAACAGTAGATTTCAGGGCTTTTCTCTTAGTAAATTAGCACTTTTTCCAGCAGTGACAGTTTTGCTTTGTTTCCTGACAGTAAGAGCTTGCTACCATTTTACATGGTTAAAATAGATTACATGATTTAGTAAATATGCCCTGCAGGGCCGGTCTTAGGCAGAGGTGACCGAGGCGGCCGCATAGGGCCCCGCGCCTAAGGGGGCCCCGCGCGGCGCGCCTCAGCTCTGCCTCGCCGCCGGACCGCCGCTGCTCGCCCGCCCTCCTCCCATGTCAAACGACGCAACTCTCCACATTCCCCTGCTCCCCCTCCCTCCCGGCACCTGAGCCCCCCTCCCGTATGAGCCCCCCCCCCCCCCCGGCCAAATGACCCTCTTCTGCTACCCGACCCGGCCTGCACCTCACCTGACCCAACATTTTTTTAAAAATCTCCAAGCGGCGATGCCTGCATCTGACTAGAAGAAGAAAAACCGCTTTGCAGTTCGTCCATCGGCCAGCCTTCCCTCATGTCCCGCCCTTGCGGAAGTTACATCAGAGGGCGGGACATGAGGGAAGGCCGGCCGATGGACGAACGGCGAAGCGGTTTTTCTTCTTCTAGTCAGACGCAGGCATCGCCGCAGGTCGGGTAGCAGAAGAGGGTCATTTGGCGGGTCGGGGAGGGGGGGGCTCAGACGGGAGGGGGGCTCAGGTGCCTGGAGGGAGGGGGAGCAGGGAAACGAGGAGAGTCGCGTGCTGGACATGGGTGGAGGGCATGGGGGACGGGGGGGAGTTACTGGACATGGGTGGATGGCAGGGGAGGGGGGTTTCTGGACATAGGTGGATGGCAGGGGCGGGCAGGGAGGACAGGAGGGTCGCTGGACATGGGTGGATGGAAGGGGAGGGGGGTTTCTGGACATAGGTGGATGGCAGAGGGGATGGGGGGGTTGCTGGACATAGATGGATGGCAGGGGGGACAGGAGGGTCGTTGGACATGGGTGGATGGAGGAGAGAGAAGAAATGCTGGACATGGATGGAGGCAAGGGAAGAGTGAGGAAGGAGATGAGGTGAGAGAAAAGGAAGAGAGGAGAAAAAGTGCACATGGATATAGAAAATAGGCAGAAGCTGGATCCACTGGACAGGCAAGTCTGCAGAGGACCCAGCTTTTACTTACGGATGTAGGGCAAGAAATGAAGAAGAAAGGCGGAAAGTAAAGAAATAAATGGAAAGGAAGCCCTGGAAACGGAGTTAAGAGGACAGATAGCAGCACAATCGGATACTGAGCCAGCATGATCAGAAAAACAAAGTCACCAGACAACAAAGGTAGAAAAAACTATTTTATTCAGGATTTATTAATTGGAATATGTCAGTTTTTGGAAATGGTGGGGGTTCTCTAGCGTTTACAAGCTGCCGTCATTTAAAGATAAGTTTAAGCACTGAGATATGTTGGGCATATTTTATTATTAAAAACTGTTTTTGCTGGATTACATAAATTATACGACTTGGAAATTAAACAGTGTGATATGAATGATAAGAAGGGGATTCAATGAGGATTTGCACCACACCATTGCGCTTGTGACGCAAAGAACATAACTGTTCAGATGGATGTGAGAGGCAGTTAGATCTGATGAACCCCGAAAATAATTTGGAGTAAATCGTGGATGACTATAGAAATTTGTAAACCCTGCAGTGAATATATATGTTTGGGACACTAATAGGATATTGGATGGAAGTTTAGTCCCCACATTTGTTCTATCTGGTGGGCTGTAATTTGAATAGTTTTTAGAAATGTGCATCTGTGATATTTTTCATGTAAGTTTTAATTTTTGTAGTATTGCTGCATGCTGAGTCTGACTTCTTGAGGTAACTTTTCAGTTCAGTATTTTGCCTTCATGTGTTTTTCAGGTGTGATCAAGAAAGGTGCAGTATTCTGCTAGCGTATAGTTTGCAGCCCTTTTTGTTTTTTGTTTTGTTTTTTCACTAGGTTGTGCACTGGTGTTTTAGAGCCCGGTGTAATTACAGTTGGCTTTCCACGCCACGCATAAGGTTGTAGCTCGTCCTGTCCTTGGAATTAGTGCTGTTTATGGTTTGTTAAGGTTATGAGTGTGTTTTTGCACGTTTGTGTATAGTGTTTTGCAGTGGAGAGATTGTGTGTTGCCTTACTAAGGTGGCACCAAACATCAGAAAGGGTGTAGAGCCTAAATCACGACACACTACCTCTAAAAGGGTGTTTTGTGGCTCTACATGAGAATTGTGGTATTATGATCCCTTGCTAGCTTCATATTGTTGACGGTCTGCATTTTCCGTATGGCTGGTATATTGATGTATAACGTATTAATTGTGTCTATTTTATTTTTACTTATTTTTTTTCTGTGTGTTGTCAGACAATTATGGATGACAGACAGAGTCGGAGTCTTCTTGAGTCAGAGAGTTGTGGTATATATTTTAAAACAATTTTAATACCTTGGTGGTCTATATGTTTTTATATTGTACATTATATTTTACACATCACTTAATTTTATTGTATATCTTTTCATTTCATTTTATTTTATTGCATATATGGGTTACAGAGTAATAGGGGAATTTGAAAGTACTGAATCTTTTCTTAATATTTTTCCTTTATTCTCCTTTGTTATGAGAATTGGAACTACTAATTGTAGTGGATTTGAACTGAATAATTTCTGGGGAGGGGAGGTTTCATGATAGCATTGTGCTTATTATTGCAATCAGTTTTTTTGTACAAGTTTAGCTTCATTTGTCTTTATTTGAAATTTAATTAAAAATGTTCTAAAATGGAATAATCTTATCAATGGGGTTGAGCTAGGGTGGGGGCGGGGCTACAGTGGGCGGGACTAGGATGGGGCCCCACCAAATTGGTCTGCATAGGGCCCCGCACTTGCTAAGACCGGCCCTGATGCCCTGAATGTAATTCACCCTGAGCTACTACTGAAAAAGCTATGAGCTAAATTCAAAATCCCTTCTCTTCCCTTTCCTTATATCTTTCCCTAGAACAGTATAAAATACGCAGCAAAGCTTTGCCCGATTCTAAATAGTTATACAAACAAAAAAAATATATGATGGCAGATAGTCATAAAACTGATCCAGTCTGCCCAGCCATCCCACTTGCTCAGCTGTATTTTATTTATATTTAGCTGGTACCTTCTCAGTAGTAATTCAGGGTGAGTTATTTATAGTAGGATTTTCCCTGTCCCAGAAGATCTTAAAATCTATTCAGTCGATAAGTGTGCCACTACTCAAATAAGTCCCAGTTATCGAAGCCATACCTGATTTTCAGCAACAGGAAAATCAATATTAGCTGGAGAGAGACAACGAAAGCAGCTCCCGAACAGCCCCAGCCAAAGTGTGGATACACAGCTACACAGTCCAGAAGGAAAACACGCAGGGAAGAGGAGGAGAAACAAAGGTAGACAAGGCCCCCATAATCTCACACACGCATACAAATAAAAACATCCCCCAAGTCCCAAACACACACGCATGCCTCACAAAAAAAAGAAAGGCAGACAACATCAAACCTGACTGGTAGACGGAAATATTGCAAACAAAGCAAAGAAACCTCCTTGAACCCAACCACCAGGCATAATGGCAAACGTAAGAATATGGATTCTTACATATAATCATAATATGGATCATGGGGATACCAGCTGCTACGCCAAAAAAATTGGAACAAAATTCCTGTACGCATCACTGACAGATGACGTTCTCAACAACAATTAGAAGAGCTTAATCACACCCACCACAACAAAACGGAGACCAAACTAGCAACCAACAACACCAAACTAAATTAGAATAATAACCAACAAGACTGCAACGCCAAAACTGACAGACCACATAGACAACTACAAATGATTAAACACACCAACACCAAATATGACAAATACACCCCAGTACCAATAGGATACATAAACGCAAGATCGGCAGTAAACAAGACAACATTACTCAGACTGGATAGAAACTGAACAACTAGGACTACTACTCATAATGGAAACATGGCTACACCTCGAAAACAGCCCAGCACTAAAAGAACTCTGCCCAACGGAATACAAAGCAATACACGTTAAAACAGCCAAAAAGACGGGTGGTGGAGTTGCAATAATATATAAATCTTGCTTTAAGGCGGAGCCTATCACTAAAAACATAACCTCAGCTATTGAAATACTGGCATGCAAAATCACAGACAAAACACTAGCTGATCAAACATTCATCATACTATTCTATTGCCCCCCCCCCCCCCCCCCCCCCAGGAAGCTGTGCAAATGATCAAGATTACTTCATGGACTTCGTATCAAACATATACACAAACCGACCAAATATCCTACTTATAGGAGACATCAACCTGCACCTTGATAAACAAAATGACACCAACACAAAACCTCTAATGAACTTCCAAACCAATGGAATTTCAATACAACTCAAGACACCTCAACCCCATTCTAGTGCATAGATTCTCAACAAACAACAACCACCTACAAGAAAACCACAAATGGGAAGAAGTACCATGGACAGACCACAGCAAGCTCACGTTCACATTACTGTGGAAAGAAAATGGCAAGAATATAAAAAACAGTATGCCATACACAACTAGAGGGAAGGTGGACAATCGAACCCTCTTGGACAAACGTGATGAAGGAATACATCAACATAATACCCAAGGACGTCCACTTCGTGAGAAAATGGGATGAAACAAGCAAAAATGTACTAAATGAAATTACCCCACTTAAAACAAAAACAACCACAACCCTGGTTCACAGAAGAACTATTACAAATGAAAAAACAATGCAGGAAACTTGAAAGAAAATGAGCCAAAACCAAAACCAACACAAAGAAAACCACATGGAGAAAAGCCATAAGCACATATCCAACATAAAGAAAGGCAAAGCAACAGCACCTATATCAACCCAGAACAGACCAACACGGAAAAAATATTCAAAATGATGTATAACCTAATAAATATCCAAGATGTACTAGCAGCAACAGAAACACCACCCACAGCAGATGAGCTTGCACAATACTTTGAACAAAAAATAACAAAGACAAGATCAGACCTAAAAAAAACCCCACAAATATCCATACTAGACTTCTTACTACACTGCGAAACAAATGACACCCACATTGCGGCAGACAGGATATGGTCCTCCTTCAAAACACGCAGCTTAAAAACAGTAAAGACAAAATAAACACATGCACACTCATGCTAGACAACTGCCCAAACTATATGATGAAAGACCCACCAGAATGGTTCAGCAAATGCTTTACCAATCACATTGCATACATGTTTTCAAAGGTCAGTTTCCAACAGAGAAATGTAACTTTGTTATCACACAAATCCCCCAAAACACAACCAGCAAGATCAATGATACAACAAACTATAGACCAGTGGGCTTCAATACAACTAATGACCAAAACAATGGGAGGGACTAGTAGCACAGCAACTAATGGAACACCTAACACAATTCTCAAAACGTCACAACTCCCAATCAGGTTTCAGACCACAACACAGCACCGAGACAGTCGTAACCACCATGATGATAAAGTTCAGAAGCCTAATATACCAAGGACAGAACATACTACTGCTACAATTTGACATGTCAAGTGCGTTCGACCTAGTAGACCACACAACGCTAATGACCCTACTCGATAACAGAGGAATATGCGGCACAGTGGCAAGATGGTTCAATGGATTCGTAAGAACCAGATCCACGTTCTAAAGATGAACCGGATAAGAGGTGGGATAAGGTGGGATACAAATGCAACAAATAAATAAAAATAAATATCAGCTTCTTGGAACCCGGAATGTGAGGTTCCACAGGGATCCCCAATATCACCAATACTGTTCAATGTAATGATGGCACCACTTGGCAGAAAAATGGAGATAATGGGCCTCAATGCGTTCATATACGCAGATGATGTCACCATCTACATACCATTCAAAAACAGTATCACAGAAATACTGGACCAAGTGAAAACAGGCCAGGACATTATGGAGAACTGGGCAACAACTTTCAAACTAAACAGAGAAAAAAAACAAGTCCTAGTCCTGTGCAGCCCGCACAACACCACAGCCCAGCAAAATTTCACAGTCAACAATCAAATGTACCAAATCGAAACACAACTGAAAATAAAGAGAATCATTCTAGACCAACACCTATCTGTGGACAATCTAATATCAGCTGTAACAACATAATGCTTCAGAACTCTTTGGAAACTAAGAAGAATAAGAGACTATTTTCCCAAACAATCAATCTGGATACTGGTACAATCAACGATACTATCTCAGTTAGACTACTGCAACGTGGCATATATAAGGTGTAAGGAAAGCACAATAAAATCACTACAGCCCACCCAAAGCACAGCAGCTAGACTGTGTGGAGGAGTGGCCTAGTGGTTAGGGTAGTGGACTCTGGTCCTGGGGAACTGAGTTCAGTTCCCACTTCAGGCACAGGCAGCTCCTTGTGACTCTGGGCAAGTCACTTAACCCTCCATTGCCCCAGGTACAAATAAGTACCTGTATATGTAAGCCGCATTGAGCCTGCCATGAGTGGGAAAGCGCGGGGTACAAATGCAACAAAAAATAAAAAAAATACAAATTTTAAAAAGTCAAAATATGAAAAAGTTACCCCACTACTCGAATCACTACACTGGCTGCCAATCAAAGCAAGACTAATCTTTAAAGCCAGCACCCTCATTTTCAAAATACTGTTCAGAATGACACCAGAATACATGGGAGACACGATAGAACTATCATCAAGAAACGCAAGTCCAGAAACCAGAAGTTACCTACTTCTTCACCTATCCATTTGCAGAAACATAATGTACAGAACCATGTACCTCAGGATTCAACTACCTGGGATCAAAATGGTGGAACTCGTTACTAAAAGCCATGAGAAGCATCTATAACTATCTTCATTTCAGAAAAGAACTCAAAGCACACCTTTTTAAAAAATTCTACATTTAATCACACAAGCCACACACGTTCTCTTAAGTAGAAACTGTAAAAACAATACTGTAACGTCACTCAATTGTAAGCCACTTTGAACCGAAACTTGGATAATAGTGGGATACAAGAATACACGCATGCATAAATAAATAAATAAATGTTTCCTTCTGTTCCTGCATCTGTCCCCATTCACTCTCATCCTATGATCCCTTCTTCCAGCACTGTCTTTCCTATGAATTTATACCTTGAAGTATTTAAATATCTTTCATATTTCCCCTTTATACATGTTTAGATCTTTGTCTTCTTTATGTTTTATGATGAAGATTACTGATAACTTTTTAAATACTAATCCTGTTTATATCCTTTTGGAGGTACAGTCTGCATAATTGTACATAGTACTCCAAATGTGGTCTGACCCAAGACTTAGAGACAAATCACCTGATACCCATTGTTTTCCCTATCCACTCAAGCATCCAGGTGGCTTTTGCTATCACTTCTTATCTACGCATTTGACTACCTTAGAATCATCAGATACAATTACCTCTAAGGTGGAGTTATGTATACATATGTATTTTTATTGTAATTCCAAGTATGTCCAGTTTTCTTATTATGTGTAAATTGCACTGAACTCTTCTGGGTATTTTGCAGTTCATAAGAAATAAAGAAGAACATACAGAAGGACTTCATCCCCCTATACTGTACCACTTGAGGTTTTTGCAACCAAAATACATGACCTTATATTTATAGTTTTAACTATTAGCTGCTATGCTCTAGTAGACCATAGATTATGCTTTACTAAATCCCACCTCTATATTTTCATACCTTCCAAAATTTGGTATCATCCATCAATCCTTCCCTAATAGTCCTTATACAGTGGTGGAAATAAGTATTTGATCCCTTGCTGATTTTGTAAGTTTGCCCACTGACAAAGACATGAGCAGCCCATAATTGAAGGGTAGGTTATTGGTAACAGTGAGAGATAGCACATCACAAATTAAATCCGGAAAATCACATTGTGGAAAGTATATGAATTTATTTGCATTCTGCAGAGGGAAATAAGTATTTAATCCCTCTGGCAAACAAGACCTAATACTTGGTGGCAAAACCCTTGTTGGCAAGCACAGCGGTCAGACGTCTTCTGTAGTTGATGATGAGGTTTGCACACATGTCAGGAGGAATTTTGGTCCACTCCTCTTTGCAGATCATCTCTAAATCATTAAGAGTTCTGGGCTGTCGCTTGGCAACTCGCAGCTTCAGCTCCCTCCATAAGTTTTCAATGGGATTAAGGTCTGGTGACTGGCTAGGCCACTCCATGACCCTAATGTGCTTCTTCCTGAGCCACTCCTTTGTTGCCTTGGCTGTATGTTTTGGGTCATTGTCGTGCTGGAAGACCCAGCCACGACCCATTTTTAAGGCCCTGGCGGAGGGAAGGAGATTGTCACTCAGAATTGTACGGTACATGGCCCCATCCATTCTCCCATTGATGCGGTGAAGTAGTCCTGTGCCCTTAGCAGAGAAACACCCCCAAAACATAACATTTCCACCTCCATGCTTGACAGTGGGGATGGTGTTCTTTGGGTCATAGGCAGCATTTCTCTTCCTCCAAACACGGCGAGTTGAGTTCATGCCAAAGAGCTCAATTTTTGTCTCATCTGACCACAGCACCTTCTCCCAATCACTCTCGGCATCATCCAGGTGTTCACTGGCAAACTTCAGACGGGCCATCACATGTGCCTTCCGGAGCAGGGGGACCTTGCGGGCACTGCAGGATTGCAATCCGTTATGTCGTAATGTGTTACCAATGGTTTTCGTGGTGACAGTGGTCCCAGCTGCCTTGAGATCATTGACAAGTTCCCCCCTTGTAGTTGTAGGCTGATTTCTAACCTTCCTCATGATCAAGGATACCCCACGAGGTGAGATTTTGCGTGGAGCCCCAGATCTTTGTCAATTGACAGTCATTTTGTACTTCTTCCATTTTCTTACTATGGCACCAACAGTTGTCTCCTTCTCGCCCAGCGTCTTACTGATGGTTTTGTAGCCCATTCCAGCCTTGTGCAGGTGTATGATCTTGTCCCTGACATCCTTAGACAGCTCCTTGCTCTTGGCCATTTTGTAGAGGTTAGAGTCTGACTGATTCACTGAGTCTGTGGACAGGTGTCTTTCATACAGGTGACCATTGCCGACAGCTGTCTGTCATGCAGGTAACGAGTTGATTTGGAGCATCTACCTGGTCTGTAGGGGCCAGATCTCTTACTGGTTGGTGGGGGATCAAATACTTATTTCCCTCTGCAGAATGCAAATAAATTCATATACTTTCCACAATGTGATTTTCCGGATTTAATTTGTGATGTGCTATCTCTCACTGTTACCAATAACCTACCCTTCAATTATGGGCTGCTCATGTCTTTGTCAGTGGGCAAACTTACAAAATCAGCAAGGGATCAAATACTTATTTCCACCACTGTACAGTATTGCTTATGAATATGTTACAAATTAATAATGTGCCAGTCCCGGGGGCAGAAGTGATGTCACGGAACCGAATGGTTGCTTGAGCCCTTAGCTCCGCGCTTTCCTGCTTTAAAATTGCTTCAATTGTGGATGCCCAGTCCCGTTTTTGTGCTGGAAAAGGTTCTGGAGACTAGTGCTGATCTTGGGAACAGGATGAGTAAAACAGCAGCGCCCCAGACACGAGAGGGTGAGCGGAGCTCGACGCGACAGCAAAGAGCCGATCGAGACATGTGTCGCCGGCCCCGGGGAACTCATTGGGATCTGAATCGGCTGCATCAAGTGCGGAGAGCTGCCCCGAAAGCTGCCTTATCCAAAGAACTGGCTAAATGCTTGAAGGAGATAAGGACAGAGATCACGGCGTCCAAGCAAGAAATTCTCAAGCACGATGACGCCATTAGCCTCGACCTCCGTGAGCTGGGAGGCAGAGTTGAGACACTGGAGGAACGTATGGATGAACAGGCTGAGAAAGCAGACGCGGCAGAGGCCCGTTACCTGCAGCTGAGCAAGCAGACCGAAGAATTACAATATAAGATTGATGACTTGGAAAACCGCGGAAGACGGCAAAATCTCAGATTCCATGGAGTGCCTGAAAATGGTAACATGGAAGATGTGCCTGTGATTGCGAGATCAATCTGGGAGAAAATACTGGGAGAATCACTTGAGCAAGATGGAACTTTGTTCGACAGGGCTCACAGAGCACTTGGACACCCTAAAGACAATAGACCTAGAGATATAATTGTGAGATTTTCTTCCTATGTGATTAAAGAGAAGGTGTGGCTTAAAGCGCGCCAAAAACCACTTGTGGAATACGAGGCAAGGGTGTCCGTATACCAGGACCTGTCTTTGTTTACGTTAGCACAGAGACGTGCAATGAGGCCAGCACTGGAAATTTTGCAGAAGGAGAAGATCTCCTACAGATGGACTTTTCCATTTGCTTTGAGTTTAAGGGTAAGCAGCTCAGGTTCCGCAGGCTTGCAGAAGTGTGGAGGTTTATGCAAGAGGCTGGATTGACATCAATGGCGGTACACGTGGGAGACATAGCTCCTTCTATGAGAGATAAGTTGTAGAAATGGAGGAGAGTCCCTCAGAAGTCTAAGAAGCAAGGCACCAAGTTGTGACTTTGATTGATATGACTGTGTGTTGCTGATGATAACCTCAGTGGTGATAACAATGACTTTGTGTATTAATCCTTTCTTTACACTCAGGAGTTTCCAGAAGCTGTGTTGGTACGCGACTGGTTTGAATCCAGTGGGTGGGTGGAGGGTTTGGGATCGAGTGAATGTATAAGTAGTGGGGGGCGGTAACAGGGTGTGCAGAAAGGCTTGGGGAATCGTTTGGTTTCTGTTGGGGCACTGATGGGGGTTTTCCCATTCAGGATCTTAGGGTTCTGTCTGGTGGGGGGTATGACTGTGAAGGGCTTGTGGAAACTTAAGGGGGGGAAGGGTGGTAGGGGAGGGAGGCGGGCTGGATATACTAGGGGACATTTCTGTGGTTCTTTCAGGGGACTAGCATTATCACGACTAACTGAGGTCAATCACAAAGGGGAAGTTAACTGTGCACAAGCCAGCAGTGGTAGGAGCTGTACTTGCTTAATGAGATGAGTGTGGACTTGAAAATATTATCATACAATGTGAGGGGGTTAAATATGCCTCAGAAGAGACAGCGGTTTTATAGAGAGTTGCAAAGGCTTAGACCACACGTGGTCCTATTACAGGAGACGCATTTGCGTCAGAAATATGAGCGACTTTTCTCCTGCCCAGGCTATTCGGGGGCATTGCCTCTGCAGAAGGCTCCAAAAAAAGAGGGGTGGCGATATTGCTGCATTCTTCTGTGGTGGCACAGGTTGAGCATATCAAAAGGGACCTTGGGGGGCGCTATATATTTGTACACGACAGTGGACCACGTGGCCTTAACGGTAGCATCGATTTATGCCCCAAATAGTGGCCAGGAAGAGTTTTTCGTGAGGGTCCGGAATTCTTTGGCTACATTTGTCAAAGGGTCTTTAATACAGGGAGGGGACTTTAACGCGGTGATGCATCCTGGTCTAGACTGTACGGGGGTCATAAGGGTGGAGGGGAAAAAGGAGTCACAGGCTTTGGAATCGGCAGCTTCCCTGGGCAAACTGGTCCTGTGGAGACTGACACATGGGACAGAAAGGGATTACACGTTTTACTCCCCAGTACATAAGTCTTACTCACGCATTGACTACATCTTTTTGGACGCAAACTTGGTGGAAAGAGAACCCGAGGCGGGAATTGGAAGTATGACACTATCGGATCACGCTCCGGTGTGGGCTTCCCTCTCAAGCATAAGGGCAGAGGTGAAAGAAAAAAGATGGGTGTTTAATACTAGTCTACTACAGGAAGGGGAGGTGGTGGAAGGTTACAGGAAAATGCTCAAGGAGTACCTTGAGTTTAACATTGGTACGGGTCCAGGGTTGTCTATAGTATGGGATGCTATGAAGGCAGTATCCCGGGGCTACTTCCTACAACTAGCTAGCAAGCGAGCTAGGATACATAGAGGGGCATAATCGAACGCGAACGCCTATCTCCATGGGCGTCTGTGTCTGAAAACGGGTACGTGAAGAGGCAGGACAGACCATATTTTTGAAAAAATGGACGTTTTTCAGCTGGGCCTTTGTTTTTTTTTAGCGATAATGGAAACTAAAAACGCCCAGCTCAAAAACGTCCTAATCCGAGCCATTTGGTCATGGGAGGGGCCAGGATTCGTAGTACACTCGCCCCCCATGATATGCCAGGACACCAACTGGACACCCTAGAGGTCAGTGCGGTGGACTTCAGAAACAGCTCCCACATGCATAGCTCCCTTACCACGGGTGCTGAGCCCCCAACCCCCCTCCCCCAAAACCCACTACCCACAAATGTACAACACTACCATAGCTCTTAGGGGTGAATGGGGCACCTACATGTGGGTACAGTGGGTTTTGGAGACCTCCCATTTACCAGCACAAGTGTTACAGGTAGGGGGGGATGGGCCTGGGTCCACCTGGCTGAAGTGCGCTGCGGTACCCACTAAAAGTGCTCCAGGGACCTGCATACATGCAGGCTTCTAGGACTTGTTGTTGCTATATAACATTGGCACACCAGTTGACACCTGAAGACTAATCTCTCCGAAAACGTCCTTTATTGGAATAAGCACGCTTACTCACAGTTAACTGCAGATCAGAGGTTGTGCCCCACTGGCAACGAGTCCCCCTGGTACTGAGATGAGCAGTAGGTCAGAGCTGGCAGAATGCTGTACAGTGCCCTCTTTCAGCCACATTCAAGGTAAGAACTAAGTTCTGTAACGTGGCTAACACGTGAAAGGGATCTAAAACTGGCTTACAAAAATGGCCACTACCTCATGGACTACCGGAAACAAAATAGGGCACTCTCTGACCCAGTAAGCAGGGGGAAAAGCACCATGGGAGCAGAGCCTACCAACTACCAACATTGTGAGCATTTGCCACAAGCTAGTGGAATCACGGAGCCCAATACCCTACACCCACCACAATGCATTGCTGATGTGACTCTGCAGTGCGCATAACAGAAAAGGTGTCACACTCACCCGAGAGCCACATCAGAACCAGGGAAAGGCTATCACAGGATAGAACACATTCTGCTATCATGGAGGTGGGTAAGGCATTTGAGGCTGGCATAGAGGCTGAAACGTTTTTAAAGTGGGTTTTCATTTTGGTGGGAGGGGGTTAGTGACCACTGGGGGAGTCCGGGGAGGTCATCCCCGATCCCTCCAGTGCTCATCTGGGCAGTTGGGGCACTTTTTTGGGACTTGTTCGTGAAAAAAAGGGTCCAAAAAAGTGACCAAAAATTGCGGTGAAAACGCCTTTTTTTTTTTTTATTATCAGCTAAAGACGCCCATCTCTCCTCGGCCGATAACCATGCCCCAGTTCCGCCTTCACCATGCCTCCAACACACCCCCGTCAACTTTACCCGTTTCCGCGACGGATTGCAGTTGGAAACGCCCAAAATCGGCTTTCGATTTTACCGATTTGGGCGCCCATGGGAGAAAGACACCCATCTGCCAATTTGGGTCGCAATATAGGCGTTTTTCTCTTTCGATTATAAGCAGGATAGGGAGCAGATAGCGGCTTGTCTGGAAAAAATTCACGGACCAGCATAAGATAAGTAGGTCTTCGCAGACCTGGCAGGAGCTGAGGAGGCAGAGAATGCTATTGGACTCTATATACTCTGAACAAATTAGCTTGATGCAAGCGAAATATAAGGTGGGGGCATACGAGTTTGCGAACAAAGCCGGTCGTCTCCTTGCTATTCAGTTACGTCGGCAGAAAGTTGATCGTATGATTAAACAGGTGCGGGATGGAACGGGAGAGATGCTAGTAAGGCAGAGCAAATACGTGAACACTTTGGAAAGTTTTACCAGACACTCTATACACACAGGAGATCGATCCCACTATAGATTCTATTTGGAATTATCTAGCAGAGAGTGACCTTTCATCTCTGACTCACCAGCAAAGAGCACTGTTGGATGCACCGGTTACACCACTGGAAGTCCAGAAGGCTATCTGTGGTATGCCTTCTTATAAGTCTCCAGGATTAGATGGGTTCCCTAACGAGTTCTATAAGCAGTTTGCGCCAGAACTGGCGCCGCTGCTAGCAGACCTGTTCAACCAGGTGGGAGTTGGTGGGGCGCTGCCTCCTTCAATGATGGAGGCCTGGATCGCAGTCATACCCAAGCCGGGTAAGGATCTTACTGAATGTGGTTCTTACAGGCCAATATCGGTTTTAAACGCGGATGTCAAAATCTTAGCTAAGGTGTTGGCAAGTCGGTTGGCACCCTTGCTTCCAGTCCTGATACATCCAGATCAAGTGGGATTTGTGTCCCATCGTAAGGCGATGGATAATATTAGACGGACGCTTGATCTTATGTACCTTGCGAAGAGAAATCGGAAACCACTCTGTCTGCTTAGCTTGGACGCGGAAAAAACTTTTGATAGGGTCCATTGGCCCTTTATGTACCAGGTACTTGAGGCTATGGGATTTGGGGCGACCTTTAGGGGCTGAATACAGGCGTTTTACAGCTCTCCTAGAGCCTGTGTAAGGGTCAACGGCAGTAACCCGGAACTGTTTTCGCTTTCCAAAGGTACTCGGCAGGGCTGCCCTTTGTCCCCCCTCTTATTCGCAATGGTCATGGAACCCTTTGCCTCTAGGGTACGGTTGAATCCGGAGATCTCGGGGGCTAGAGTGGAGGGTAGAACTCACAAAATGGCCCTTTTTGCGGACGACGTTCTGTTGTATGTGACTCGCCCGGTGACAACATTCCCTAGACTTAATAGTATGATTGACAAGTATGCAGCGGTCTCGGGATTTAAGGTGAACATGGCAAAGTCAGAGGCCCTAAATGTAATGCTTCCTGAGGAACTGGTGGTGTCTCTGAAAACATCATACTCCTTTCGGTGGGCTAGTAAGCACATTACCTACTTGGGAGTGAACTTGACCCCGGATCTCTCGGACCTGTTTTTGGCCAACTACAAAGATCTAGCTAGAGACATCGCGGTTGACCTGGAGCGGTGGGGGGATTTGGGGGTATCTTGGTTTGGCAGGATAGCAGTTGTTAAGATGAACGTTTTGCCTCGTCTGCTTTACTTTTTCCAAGTGCTGCCTGTGATGATGCCCAGGCGATTTCTTGCCTCCTTGCAGGATCGTATAGTGCGGTTCATCTGGGCGGGTAAGCGGCCTAGGCTCTCGCGTACACTCCTTTACCAGGCTAGGAAGAAGGGTGGTTTGGGGGTTCCTAATCTCACATGGTACTACAGGGCTGCACAGGGAAAGGTTGCGGTAGAATGGTACCAGGACTATCCAGATAGGCAGTGGGTACAACTGGAGCAGTACTCCATTGGCGCCACGCCGTTAGCAGCACTTATGTGGCTTCCGAAGTCACTCAGAGTATAGGGGGATGAGCCATGCCCGTTGGTTGGAGTTACGCTGCATTACTGGGACAGTTTGTTTCCTACGGGTCAATGCGTTTTGTCGTGGCTATCACCAATAGCGTACAATCCTCTGTTCCTGCCAGGGAATACAAAGGGGGCCTTCACTAGGTGGTATAGGGAGGGTGTCAAAACTTGGGGCCAACTATTTGAAGAAGGTACCTTGCTTTCACTTGAGGCATTGAAGACAAGGTATCCGGAGGTGCAGGTAGATGATTTTATATACACCCAAATATCTCACTTCCTTAGAACAAAAGCAGTTGGACTGGTAATTCAGAGGGTCAAGCTATCACTGGAGGAAATTTGCGAAAAGTTTCATACTTCCCGAGGTCTGATTGGCTGCTTGTATAGAAGTGTCAGTGCCCAGGTCCTAAGTTATAGCCACCATAGGAAAAGCTGGGCAGATGAACTTGGTGTAGTCCTCGGGGAAGCGGAGTGGGAGAAAATAGAATGTGCAGTAGCGAAAGTGTCCACTCATGTGCTGTCACGGGAGAATGCAGTGAAAGTGCTGTACCGGTGGTACCTCACTCTGGACCGTCTTCAACGGATATATCCGACCTCCTCTGGTCTGTGTTGGAGGGGGTGTGGTCAACGGGGAACAATGGGCCACATGTGGTGGAGCTGTCTTAAGGCTAGAGCCTACTGGAAAGCGATTCATAGTAGGTTGCAGCTCTGGCTGGGCTGTCAGATCGCTTGGGCTCCTGAGATTTTTCTTTTTTCTGTAAGGGCGGGGGGCCTAACCTCATGTCAGCAAGAGTTGGTAAGTCATGCAGCGGGCGCAGCGAGGGTGGTACTTGCATGTCAATGGAAACAGAGTTCCCTCGGTTACAAGGTGGTGCAATAAGCTAAGACGTGTGCGAGATGGAGAGACTCCGGGCGGAGCGAAGACATCAGAAAAGTAAATGGCACTCGATATGGAACTTCTTTATCACTGGTGCCAAAAGTGTATAGTGAGCAATAATAGAATTTGTGCAGAAAAACGGTGATGACTGGTCCTCTGTGGGTTGATAAGATAGGGGGGAGGACGAGGGATTGGGGGGGGGGGGAGGTAACTCACCAGTTAGAAAACTTTACAAACCTTAAAAACTTTAAAAGCTCAATGAAGTTAATTGAGAGTAACCTTCGGGTGATATAATTAGAGAGCTTGAGAGTGTTAGATTACTCTTGTTTAAACTGATATCTCTGTATTTGTATGTTGTTGTCTTGACGCTAGATTCCGTTGTATTATATTACTGTTCAATAAAGACTTCATATAAATAAAAAATAATGTGCCAGTCCCATTGGTCCACCACTTCTAATACTCATTTAATGGAGCAATGTAGATGAGCATAAGATGCAGTTCTGGACTACGACTTTTATACCTGAATGTAACTCACCTTTAAGTACTGTTGAAAAGGTGCAACAATCCTTAAAAGTAGATATTGGATTTTTTCTTACGTACAGACCTAGTGATCAGGGTAGAGCATCTTGTTTAACAAGAATGCTGTAGGTCTAACACATTACCTTTACAATATGAAATGTACATTTGGCTTTGTCCCTAAGCAATATTTTTTTGTTTTCTTCCTCAGAATCTGCTGAGCAGGCGCTGGATGATTCCATCTATAAGAACATGCAGCATCACAGTTATACGTTGTACACTTTTGTGGATTTTGATGTGCAGCTTGAAAAACTTCGTCAGCCTCAGCCATCTTCAGGGCGATCATCTCCACGACATTGATAAAACAAATACTGAAAAAATTAATGTATGTAAAGCACATGCTGACCTTACATAAATCGATTACAATACTGGAATATCTGTTTGTAGAAAATTAAATAAAATTGATAATGGGGTATCTTATGAGTTAACCATCAGAAGTGCAGCTTGATTAAATTTACCCTAAACAGAAAGTCTTATTTTTTTTATGCTCTCCTCCATTTATTTTGTGGAGGGATTGAAGGTGTGCTGGGTTTGATCTAGCAGCTTTCCTCCTCCTCCCTTTGGCTTCCAGCTCAATCGGAACCAGCCACTGTTGGACTGTGGCATTATGAACTTTCAATTGTAGCCACTCAGATTTTTGTCTCTGATATTCCTGTTATCAGTTTAGTCCAGCCATCCTAGCAACCATTCACAATCAAGGGAGAGAGACAACTTAGAACTCTTTAGCTTGGAAGAAGCGACAGAGGGAATGTCTCTTTCATAATTGTGCAGTGTAACAAGTCCAGAGTACCTATATTGCAGTACCATCCATGTTGGTTTGGTAATGACATCATAAGCACACAAAAGACTGGTCAGGCTGCAGCCCTACAGTTCCTTAGGGTCATTTATAGTTATTTACTCTTTCAAGTGATATTATGATTAAGGGATACACAATAAAATTATGGTTGCAGATTTTTACAAAATATTTAAAAAAACTTTCTTAAATATAAGAAATGTACAAAGACTAGGGCACACTCAATGAAGTTATATGGAAATACTTTCAAAACAAATATGAGGAAATATTATTTCACTCAACAAATAGTTAAGCTCTGGAACTCATTGCTGGAGGATGCGGTAAAAGCGCTTGGCTTATCTGGGTTTAAAAAAGGTTTGGAAAGTTCCTGGAGGAAAGGTCTGTAGTCTGCTATTGAGAAAGACATGGAGAAGTCACTGCTTACCCTTGGATTGGTAGCATGGACTGTTGCTATTATTTAGGTTTCTGCCAGGTACTTGTGACCTGGATTGGCTACTGTTAGAAATAGGATACTGGGCTAGATGAACCATTGGTCTGATCCTGTTTGGCTATTCTTATGTTCTTATGGAGTCCTCTCTTGAGTATTGTACTACTACTACTAATCATTTCTATAGCGCTACTAGACATGCGCAGCACTGTACACATTATATGCAGGTACTTTCTCTGTCCTTACAGGGCTCACAATCTAAGTTTTGTACCTGGGGCAATGGAGGGTTAAGTGACTTGCCCAAGGTTACAAGGAGCTGCAGTGGGAATTTAACCCAGGTTGCCAGGATCAAAGCCTGCTGTACTAACCATTAGGTCACTTCTCCCTTGTACAGGGATTCTGTCTGATTGGTCTCCTCCAGGATGAAATGAGTCCCTATATAAGGACAATTCAGACTATTGCAATAATCTCATTTAGATAATTGCAGGAGTCTCTATGCAACTATTTCTGAAAAGCTTTATTCTAAGTTACAGCTAATTCAAAATACAGCAGCTAAATTGATCTTCCATTTGAAAACGTTTTATAGTATGACCCCCCTTCTTGATTCACCTGCACCAGTTACCAGTACATGCTAGTGTATTTCTTAAATTAGCGTGTCTGGTATATAAGATCTTTTAGGAAATAAATGCTGAGTATTTTGTGGGATTATTTTCCTTTCTGAATAAATCTCTTATTGACTTGATCTATTGATATGTGATTACTGTATTTTCTATCACCATCAAGCATTTGTCACAGGAATAGTTTGGTTTGCTGTCAGGTTGTGCAGGTTTGTTGTTAGCATTGGAGCTCAGGTCCATCAACTGTCAACTACAGAGCAAAATGTAAATAGGAACAACAAACATAGTTTGAAATGTTACATAAGTAATGCCACACTGGGAAAAGACCAAGGGTCCATCGAGCCCAGCATCCTGTCCACGACAGCGGCCAATCCAGGCCAAGGACACCTGGCAAGCTTCCCAAACGTACAAACATTCTATACATGTTATTCCTGGAATTGTGGATTTTTCCCCAAGTCCATTTAGTAGCGGTTTATGGACTTGTCCTTTAGTAAACTGTCCAACCCCTTTTTAAACTCTGCTAAGCTAACCGCCTTCACCACTTTCTCCGGCAACGAATTCCAGAGTTTAATTATACGTTGGGTGAAGAAAAAGTTTATCCGATTTGTTTTAAATTTACTATACTGTAGTTTCATCGCATGCCTCCTAGTATTTTTGGAAAGCGTGAACAGACGCTTCACATCCACCTGTTCCACTCCACTCATTATTTATTTATTTTTTTTTTTTTTGTCTATTAGATTGTAAGCTCTTTGAGCAGGGACTGTCTTTCTTCTATGTTTGTGCAGCGCTGCGTATGCCTTGTAGCGCTATAGAAATGCTAAATAGTAGTAGTAGTAGTAATATGCCTCTATCATGTCTCCCCTCAGCCGTCTCTTCTCCAAGCTGAATAGCCCTAGCCTCCTTAATCTTTCTTCATAGGGAAGAAATGTTCTATATGCAAATGCCAGAAGCCTAAGAAATAAGATGGGAGAGTTAGAATATATTGCACTAAATGAAAAATTAGATATAATAGGCATCTCTTAGACCTGGTGGAAGGAGGATAACCAGTGGGACATTGTTGTACTGGGGTACAAATTATATCGTAGTGATAGGGTGGATCAAATTGGTGGAGGGGTAGCATTGTATATTAAGGAGGGCCTAGAATCAAATAGATTGGAAAATTCTGCAGGAAACAAAACACATTTTGGAATCTATGGATTGAAATTCTATGTGTTAAGGGGAAAAGAATAGTGATAGGAGTGTAATACCATCCACCTGGCCAGGATGAACAGGCGGATGTAGAAATGTTGTCAGAAATTAGAGAGGCTAACAAGTGATTTCAATTACCCCGGTATTGACTGGGTAAATATAACATCAGGGCATGCTAGGGAGGTAAAATTCCTTGACGAAATCAAGGACTGCTTTGTGGAGCAGCTGGTACAGGAGCCGAAAAGAGAAGGAAAAATTGTAGACCTAGTCCTTAGTGGAGTGCATGATCTGGTGCAGGAGGTAATGGTGCTGGGGCCACTTGATAACAGTGATCATAATATGATCAGATTTGATATTGGCTTTGGAGTAAGTACACACAGGAAATCCAATACGTTAGCTTTAACTTTCAAAAGGAGACTATGATAAAATGAGAAGAACGGTGAAAAAAAAAACTTAGAGGAATGGCTGCAAAGGTGAAAAATTTACATCAGGCGTGGATGCTGTTCAAAAATACCATCCTGGAAACCCAGGCCAAATATATTCCGTGTATTAAAAAAGAAGGAAGGAAGACCAAACGACAGCCAGCACGGTTAAAAAGTGAGGTGAAGCAAGCTATTAGAGTTAAAAGAAAATCCTTCAGAAAATGGAAGAAGGAACCGACTGAAAATAATAAGAAATAGCATAAGGAATGTCAAGTCAAATGCAAAGTGCTGATAAGGAAGGCAAAGCAGGACTTTGAAAAAAAGATTGCGTTGGAGGCAAAACCACCTAGTAACAAAATTTTTCAGGTATATTAAAAGGAAGAAGCTGGCAAAAGAACCAGTTGGGGGCAATCAGGGAAGAGAAAGCCATAGCGGAGAGATAAATGAATTCTTTGCTTCGGTTTTCACCAAGGAAGATTTGGGAGATACCAGTGCCAGAAATGGTATTCAAAGCTGACGAGTCAGAAAAACTGAATGAAATCTCTTGTAATGAGGCAATTTGACAAATTGAAGAGTAGCAAATCTGGACTGGATGGTATTCATCCCAGAGTACTGATAGAATTGAAAAATGAACTTGCGGAACTGTTGTTAGTAATATGTAATTTATCTTTAAAATCGAGCGTGGTACCTGTTAATTGGAGGGTGGCCAATGTAACGCCGATATTTTAAAAAGGTTCCAGAGGGGATACGGGAAATTATAGACCGGTGTGCCTGACATTGGTGCTGGGCAAAATGGTAGAGACTATTATAAAGAACAAAATTACAGAACATATTCAAAAAGATAGATTAATGAGACAAAGCCAACATGGATATAGTGAAGGGAAATCTTGCCTCACCAATCTATTATATTTCTTTGAAGGGATGAGCAAACGTGGATAAAGGTGAGCCGGTCGATATTGTGTATCTGGATTTTGAAAGGCGTTTGACAAAGTACCTCATGAAGGACTCCAGAGGAAATTGGTAAGTCATGGGCTAGGAGATAGTATCCTATTTTGGATTAAAAACTGGTTAAAAGATGGTAAGTATTCTCAATGTAGAAGGGTAAATAGTGGGGCTCCCTAGGGGTTTGTGCTGGGACCGCTGCTTTTTAATGTAGTTATAAATGATCTAGAGATGGAAGTAACTAGTGAGGTAATTAAATTTGCTGATGACAAGTTATTCAAAGTTGTTAAATCGTGAGAGGATTGTGAAAAATTACAAGAGGACCTTCCGAGACTGGGAGACTGGGCATCTAAATGGCAGATGACGTTTATTGTGAGCAAGTGCAAAGTGATGCATGTGGGAAAGAGGAACCAAAATTATAGCTACGTAGTGTAATGTTCCACATTAGGAGTCATCGACCGGGAAAGGGATCTCAGCATCATCGTTGATGAAACCCTCTGCTCAGCGTGCAGCCACGGCTAAGAAATCAAATAGAATGTTAGGTATTATTAGAAAAGGAATGGAAAACAAAAATGAGGATGTTATAATGTCTTTGGAGGAGTGGCCTAGTGGTTAGGGTGGTGGACTTTGGTCCTGGGGAACTGAGGAACTGAGTTTGATTCCCACTTCAGGCACAGGCAGCTCCTTGTGACTCTGGGCAAGTCACTTAACCCTCCATTGCCCCATGTAAGCCGCATTGAGCCTGCCATGAGTGGGAAAGCGCAGGGTACAAATGTAACAAAAATAACAAAAAAATAATAATGTCTTTGTATCGGTCCATGGTGTGACCGCACCTTGAATATTGTGTTCAATTCTGGTCGCCGCATCTCAAAAAACATATAGTGGAATTAGAAAAGGTACAGAGAAGGGCAACAAAAATGATAAAGGAGATGGGAAGATTTCCCTATGAGGAAAGGCAGAAGCGGCTAGGGTTCTTCAGCTTGGAGAAAAGACGGGTGAGGGGAGATATGATAGAGGTCTATAAAATACTGAGTGAAGTGGAACGAGTAGACGTGAATCGCTTGTTTACTCTTTCCAAAAATACTAGGACTAGGGGGCATGCGATGAATCTACAAAGTAAATTTAAAACATATCGTAGAAAATGTTTCATCACTCAACGTGTAATTAAACTCTGGAATTTGTTGCCAGAGAATGTGGTAAAGGCGGTTAGCTTAGCAGAGTTTTAAAAATGTTTGGACGGCTTCCTAAAGGAAAAGTCCACAGGCCATTATTAAATGGACTTGGGGAAAATCCACTATTTCTGGGATAAGCAGTATAAAATGTTTTGTACTTTTTTGGGATCTTGCCAGGTATTTGTGACCTGGATTGGCCACTGTTGGAAACAGGATACTGGGTTTGATAGACCTTCGGTCTGTCCCAATGTGGCAATACTTATGTACTTATTCTTTTTGCTGGGAATTTTTTGTCATTTGCTTTGGGCCTTATTAGGATTTGGCAGAATATAACATATTACATTGCACATGTCTCTTAGCTGAGGTTCATACAGCATATAGCAAGAATTCACATTCCCTCTTTCCTCAAGAATCAGAACCATATGCAGATGTCTTTGAATTTGAAAACTTTATAGAGCCCCAAAAGTAATGGATGTTATACCTATTCATGGCCTTCTACAAGAACAGCAGCTTCATCTGTGGCAGACCATACTTAGTATTAAGCTGATTTCCAAAAGATTAATGTGAAATTGATGAGTGCCAACTAGCTCCTGCTTTCAGTAAAGTTCAGCTTTTGCAGTCACTGCACTGAATCATTATTGCTTGTTTTGACCCCTCATGTTAAGACATTTTTGAGCCAAGGCAAGCAGTCTATTTTACTACAGTTTGAAACTTGACGGCCTTTGATGCCGTTGATCATACATCATCTGTTATTACAAAAGTTGAATGAGATTGGCTTAACAAGCTCTGTTTTTAACTGGTCTAGTGAATTTTTGAAGAATCAAATTTACTGTGTCCAAAAGAACAACATGGTTTCTCAATTTTGGTTCCGGTGTCCCTCAGGGCCCTCCATTGAGCCTGCTCCTTTTTAATTTGTCATCATTGGGCTCCATTAAATTACATATGAATGAGCTACTGTCTTACACAGATGACATTTTTATGCCTGCTTATGGTGTGACTCTGCTGATATTGCTGTTAGCCTAATATCGTGCATGGATCGAATTCAACATTGGGCCTTGAGTAATTAGTTAAAGTTTAACACTAATAAAACTAAAATCTTGTGGTTCAGAAACTGTAATGTTCAGATTCCTAATACTATTACTCTGTCTTCAGGTAATGTGTTTTCGGTTGAGGAAGAATCTAGGATGCTAGGTGTCATCCTTGATTCTTCCCTATCGTTTGAAGCCCAAATAAATATCTATGGCAGAAAACCTTTTGCAGGGTGAGACAAGTACAACTGGTGAGAAGTACTTTTAATAAGTTTTCTTTTGCCTAATTGGTCCAAATGTTGATCCTTCCTCATCTGGACTATTGTAACATCTTATATCTGGGTTTATCATCTACGTTATTTAACAAATTACAACTCATTCAAAATACTGCAGCCCGGTTGATCTATAGAATTATGACTTGTGATAGTATTTCTAGTGTAGCAAAGAGAGGGAGCAAAGTACAAACGAAAGTCCAAAAAGCAAAACAAAAAGTACCAGGGGCCTTCAAGAAGAGGGGAAAATTAAACCTTTAATCATATGTTTAGATAAGACAATCGTTGAATGGACACAATCACCCCCAAGTCCCGCTCTTCTTTCGTACACAGAAGCACTTCACCCCCTTTAATGTACTGTTCCCTTGGATTCTTGTACCCCAAGTGCATGACCCTGCATTTATTAGCATTAAATCTTAGTTTCCAATTATTGGACCATTCTTCAAGCTTTGCTAGATCCTTCTTTCCATCCACACCTTCCAAAGTGTCTACCTTATTACAGAGTTTGTATCACCCGCAAAGAGACACTAGAGTGCAGCTTAGTAAACAAGGACCTAAATTTCTTTGCCAATGATACCAAACTCTGTAATAGGGTAGCCAGCCTGGAGGATGTGGATCAAATGAAGAAGGATCTAGCGAAGCTTGAAGAATGGTCCAATAATTGGCAACTAAGATTTAATGCTAAGAAATGCAGGGTCATGAACTTGGAGTACAAGAATGTCATCTACTCATAAATAAATCGCTCCTGTAATAAGAAACTCCATAGCTAACAAATATTATCAAAATTAGTTTTAGGGCCGGTATCTTTTGAAGAAGGAACCTTCAGCCTACAAGTTCCTGACACATGCAGGAACCTGGATGGCACATTGATCATATTGGCATGGTTGCCATTTACTCATGCAAGATTTTAAAAGTAAACTATAATACCTTAAATAGAACTTGGGCTTCTATAAGTAGCCAATGTAACTTTAAAGAAGTTGCTTTCTCTCATCTACACCCACCCATTATCAACTTTGTAGCTGTATTTTGCAGTAATTGAAGTCTAGAGCTCAATCTGTAATGACCAAGTAGAGAACATTTAAACAACAAAGAAGAAAGGAGAGGCTAGTGCTGTGGCACACAAGAATTAAATAAGGGAATAGCACAAAAGAAAGTAGAAAAGTTCAAATAAATCAAATTTATTAGTAAAACCATAGCATAAAAATTTGAAGTTACTGAAATGGCCATGTTTCCCCTTGATCCAGGACAGAACCATCCTGTCTATTTTAATCGAAGTTGGGCCCACGAGGTTTACAATGCCTATACTAATAGCATGATTTCTTTTACTAGCCTCATGACTTTTTTTTTACTTTCATTTTTCCACATAGTTTAGAGCTTTCTTAGGATGCACAATGGTTGCATATTATTCATATCAGAGGTGCTTGGGAAAGAGAGACATACTATGAGAGCAAAAACGTACTCATCTTTCTTACTTATAACCACATATAATACTTTTTTTTGTTCTTTTTGTATGTCCACAAGTTCTGATTGGGGGCTTCAGCCATCACCCCTCAAGCAGATTATTGTGCTAGTTTTTGGTTGTTTAGGTTAGAAACATCTTCACACATATTAGAAATGTTCCACAGATCTCAGACGGTGTGACCTTCCATGCCTGCTTGCCTTGCCTAGAGTCTGCAGCTTCTGCATGGATTCAGCAAGACACTTGTAAACTATAACCTGACCTGTTACAAGATTGCAGGGTGATATGTTTCTGTGCCTGATTACATTTCCTGCATTACAATAAAGGTATAATTTTACATTTCCTGCATTACAATAAAGGTATAATTGTATTTGATTCTTGTGTGTGTGTTTCTTTGTAGCTTATTCACACGTCAAAACAAAATGCAAAAGAACTAAGCCATGCTGCCCCTGTAGCTGCTTTCGGTGTAAATTAAATGGAGTCAGAATTGAGATGTTCTAAAAGACCTCTGTGAATACTACAGCTCTGAATGTAACAACTGTGTTAACTGTTGAAGATTGGCTAGAGAACCCTGGGGTTTTTTATGTAGTTATTTTAGAGTCTCTGTTATTGTTACTTGTGCAGTTCTTTAATCCTTATAGAACTGTTTGCTACATATAGTCATGTTTAAATTTAGGATGGGTACAAAGCGATAGATTAGGAAAGGGGAGCACATGCTTGGGTGGTCTAACTGTGAACAGTGGAACCCTGTGACCAAACTTGTGGGGAACTGGGCAAGCCCAATGATCTAGCCCAAATTTGATGCAAACGCTTCTCCTACTGGACTAGAGCTAAAGATGCTATAGAAACTTTCTGAATGGATAATGAGGGAAATAAGAGAGATGGAATGGGGGAATTGGAATGGCTACTCCTCAGTGCTGTTCACAATGTTGGTGAGTGTTGGGTTACATCAGGATAAAATCTCCAAGTTAGAAAAAAAAAATTCAGATCCTGGAAGACAATAATATGCTCTCCAGATATGTATTAGAAACGACCACACAGAGAACTTCTGAGCTAGAAGACAACTATGCAACTTTAGCTTGCTGCAAGTTGAGACAAGGGGCAAAGTATAAATATGCCAGTGTTGTGCAGGTCAAGGCTATAATGTGTACTCCAAATTGGGACCCAGATACTTGGAGAGGAAATCTTACAGATTCTGAGGATAAAGAGGATTTCATTTTAGACTCAGAGAAGATTCAGATAGGCAGTACTGATGAAGAAACTGCACGCACTGTCTGATCAGTTACCCAGCGAAAGCAAAAAAAGGTAAGTAGGGGATTGGGCTTCACAGATACAATCAGTTTTTACACAGGCAGACATGCTGGATATAAACAAACAGTTCAGACAGAAATAAAGTGAAGGAATTGTGAAGTGATTGGTTAGATTATGGGATGAAAGCGGGTATTCTATTCAAATCACCACAGTGGAGATGGGAAATTTAAGCCTTCTAGCTTCACATTCTACACTGAGACAGAAACAGGAAGCCAATATACTTCTCCAAATAAGTGGCCTAAAACTAAGGGGAAAAGAGGTTGTGTTCAAGAAATACAGAAGAACTCAACAAGAGGATCATGGAAAGATTAATGGATTAAGCTCGAAGAAGCAAAGAGGGAAATACAGCTAGCAAAAGCACAGGCAGAAGAAAAATGGCTAAAGATGTAAAGAGGTGATAAGACATTTTTCAGATATATTGGAAAAAGAAGAAAAGCTAGGAATGAAATATTCTGAAAATAGCTACGTGGAGAGTGATAAGGATAAAGCCAAAAGTGCTAAACAAATAATTCTCTTTAGTGTTCAAGGAAGAAAATCCTGTGGGAGGACCATGGTCTGCTGCCCAGGGTATATCTGGGAATGGAGTGGATATTGCACTATTTATGGAAGAAAGCAATAACTTGAAAATCTGAAAGTGGACAAAGCTATGGGGCTGGGTGGGATACATCCCATGATACTGAGGGAGCACAGAGAAATTCTGGCAGAATCTCTTAAGGATTTTTTAAATAGATCTTTGAGATGAAAGAGGTTCTGCCAGATTGGAGAGAGCTGATGTGGTCCCTCTTGTACTCTCAATCTACTTGCCCTGAGACTGAACTTTGCCCTGAAGACTTTGCGGTAGCCGCGGCCTTGTTTCACGGAGGTTACCTTTTCTCCCATACTCCTCGCCCTGTGGGCTACAGAGGTGGTGTCGGGCTACTACTTTCACCTTCCTGTAGATTTCAACCTCTTCTTCCACCTCAGTTTCGCTGCTTTTCTTCCTTCAAAGTCCACTCCGTCCATTCACTCCTCTGCCTCTCCGAGTAGCAGTCATTTATTGACTCCCTGATAAGTCCCTTTTTTCCTTTCTCAATAACTTTGACTCCTGGCTTTCCTTCTTTCTTGAACCTTCATCTCCTTCCCTCATTCTTGGGGATTTTAACAATCATGCTAATGATCCTTCTGACTCATGCTTTTCAGTTTCTCACTTTAACATCCTCTTTCACTCTTCAGCTTTGCTCTGCTACCCCTATTCACCAGAATGGCCACTGTCTTGATCTTATCTTCTCCAACTGCTCACTCTCCACTTTCCACGCCTCAGATCTTCCCCTCTCTGACCATCTGATAACTTTCACACTTAAACACCCCCCCCCCCCCCACCAGTCCCTTCCAATCTCAACCAATACATTTAGGAATCTTCAGGCTATCAACCCTTCTACTTTGTCCTCCAGTGTTTCAATTCTCTTCTCAACCACTATGTTATCCAAGTCAATGAGGCTGTCTCTTCCTATACTATCTCCTCTGCTCTGGATACTTTCACTCCTCCCACTCTGTAAGACATACCAAACCCCAGCCTTGGCTGACCTCTAGAATCCAATACCTACATTCCTGTGCCTGCTCTGCTGAACGGCTGTGGCTGAAATCCCGTGCCCATGCTGACTTCATACATTTAAAATTCTTGCTGGCCTCCTTCAAGTCTGCTCTTTTACTTGCCAAACAGGACTACTGCATCCAGTTGACAAATTCCTCCAAATATTTTATTAATTTCCAAGAATACAAATAACAGGAAAACAATGATGGAAAAACATAGGAAGCAAGAAACACAACAGGTGGGAAAGGAAAAAAGAGAAAGGAAAGAAGAGAAAAAAGGAGGGGAAAGCATCCAGGTGTTTAACAAATAAGTCCTTTGTACTGGTTTAAGGTGTGGCCTGAATAGTTTGGAGGTAGTTGTCCAAAATAGACCACATTTTTTTCTTAGATACTATCATCCGACTTTTTGCAGCCATGGCGAGCTCAAACTTCTGATGCTGCAGGACTGTATTCCACCAGAAATTAATATTCAGCAACTGTGCGTTTTTCCAGTTTTGCAAAATATGCCGTTGAGCAGTAGTGAGGAGAATGTCCAATAGTTTTGATTGCGGGGAGGTCAAATCAAAAGTTGCATGAACGGACTTAAAAATTACAATTGAATAAGTCAGGTCATCAGTTATGGGCAAAAGTTTTTGTATAATATTCCAAACAGCCTTCCAGAATTGAAAGATCGGAGGACACTCATATAACATATGAGAGAAAGTACCCACTTGCAGCGAACAGTGCCAACATTTGTCTGATGAGCTCAGGCCAGCAGTAGCAAGTTTTTGAGGAGTCCAATTGGTTTTATGATATAAAAAAAACATAGACTGCAAAACCGCTGCAGAGGAAAGAGGTTTCATAACTTTAGACCAGAAACAGAACCACATATTTTCATCTACCACAGACTCTGTATCAAGCTGCCAATTATGTTGAAGGGCAGTATTGAAGTTGTGTGTTGCGTTAATAAAAATTTTATAAATAGATGAAGCTGTGTGCCCAGCTAATACTAGTGTCTGGGCGTTGGCAAATAAAGAAGGCAGCTGAGATGACAATGATGCCAGCTCAACAGATGCCTTCACACTATCAGTAAGTTGCATCCATTGAAAGAACATAGTAGGAGGTAGAGAAAATTTGGATACCACCTCAGAAAAGGACCAAAAACTATTATCAGCATTAATAATATCAGACAGATAGAAGACTCCCTTATCTATCCACTCTTTCCAAAAGAATGGAGCCTTATTTATTAAGATATGCGGATTATACCAAAGTGACTGATGTGATGACTTACTGAAAGGTATTGCTTGAAATTTGTCGAGGTCCAATAGACATGTGACCGTGGAGACTATAATCTGATTAACTCTATGTGATGGAAATGAAGAAGCAGTAAGAAGAAGCGGTAAAGTGAGAGGAGCTACCATGGCCTCCTCCAATTGCAGCCACATGGGCTTGTATTCAGAAGTGCGGAAGAACCATCTGCACCCCTGCTGTGAAATGTAAGATTTATGATAAGTGAGGAAGTCGGGAAATAAAACTCCGCCTTTTTCCCTGGTGCATTTAAGTTTCCTCAAAGCAATTTTTGGAGGCTTATTTGACCATAGAAAGGAAGATAATAATTTGTCAACTTGTGAGTAGAATGGAAGGGGGAAGACGATCGGAAGCATACTGAGGATATAATTAATTTTTGGAGATATCATCATTTTAATAGTTTCAAGCCAGCCCCACCAGGACAAGTGTAGAGGATGCCAGGAATGCAGCAAAGCTTTAAGGGTTTTCAGGATTAAGTTGGAGTTATGATGAATAGAATCTATGGAGTTGGCGTGCAATTCTATTCCTAAGAGGGCATTGTACACCATTGTGCCAGCTCTGACCTACTGCTAATCTTAGTACCAGGGACTCTTTGCCAGTGGGGCACAACCTCTGATCTGCAGTTAACTGTGAGTAAACGTGGTTATTTCAAGAAAGGACTTTTTCAGAGAGATTAGTCTTCAGGTGTGAACTGGTGTGCCAAAGTTATACAGCAGCAATAAGTCCTAGAGGCTGTATGCAGGTCCCTGGAGCAATTTTAATGGGTGCAGTACATTGTGGGTAGTGGGTTTGGGGGGGGGGGCAGACTCAGAGGGAGCAGTGAACACATGCAAATTGCGAACTCGGACTGAGACAGGGCAACAGGCGCGCGCCGCGGCACCCCCCCCCCAGCGGCGTGCACCCGGGGCAGACCGCCCCCACCCCCTTGGTACACCACTGCTCTGATCTCGTCCCATGGTTTTCAGTATCACCTTTATGCTGATGACTCCCAGATCTACCTCTCCACACCAGAAATTTCAGCAGGCATCCAGGCCAAAGTTTCAGCCTGCCTGTCTGACATTGCTGCCTGGATGTCTTGCCGTCATCTGAAACTAAACATGACCAAGACTGAGCTTATCTTTCCCCCTAAACCAACCTCTCCTCTGCCCCCGTTCTCTGTCTCTATGGATAACGCTCTCATCCTCCCTGTCTCATCAGCTCATAACCTTGGGGTCATCTTCGACTCCTCTCTCTCCTCTACACATATTCAACAGACTGCTAAAACCTGTTGTTTCTTTCTCTAAAATATCATCAAAATTCGTCTTTTCCTTTCTGAGCACACTACCAGAACCCTTATCCACACTCTTATCATCTCTCTCATAGACTATTGCCAACTTGCTTCTCACAGGTCTCCCAGTAAGCCATCTCTCTCCCCTTCAATCTGTTCAAAATTCTGCTGCACAACTTATATTCCACTAGTGTCGTTATGCTCATATTAGCCTTCACCTCAAGTCACTTAATTGGCTCCTTCTCCGTTTCTGTATGCATTTGAAACTCCTCTTATTGACTTACAAGTGCATTCACTCTGCAGTTCTTCAGTACCTCTTCACTCTTCTTTCTCCCTACACTCCTCTCTGGGAACTCTGTTCACTGGGTAAATCTCTCTTATCTGCACCCTTCTCCACTGCTAACTCCAGACTCTGTTCCTTTTATCTTGCTGCACCATATCACTGGAATACACTTCCTGAGCCGGTACGTCAAGCTCCATCTCTGGCCGTCTTCAAATGGTAGTGGTATAGAGTTGTGAGTAGTGGGTTTTGGGGTGGCTCAGCACACAAGGTAAGGGAGCTATGTTTCTGGGAGCATTTTATGAAGTCCACTGCAGTGCCCCCTAGGGAGCCTGGTTGCTGTCCTGGCATGTCAGGGGGACCAGTGCATTACAAATACTGGCTCCTCAAACGCCCAAATGGCTTGCATTAGGACATTTTTGACATGGACGTCTTTGGTTTTGAAAATCGCCGAAATTCAGAAACATCCATGTCTAGGGATGTCCAAATTTAAGGATTTGGATGTCTTTGATGGTATTTTCGAAACGAAAGATGGACGTCCATCTTGTTTCGAAAATACATGTTTTCCCGCCCCTGGATTTCGCCGTTTTGCAAGGACGTCCAAATCCCAACTTGGACATCCCTTTCGAAAATGCCCCTCCAAGTAATCAGGCTGACCCTTAATTGCCGTTGGCAGTGAGTTCCACCATTTAGCACATTAGTATCTAAAGTTTGCGGAGTAAACTGACATAGCACACTCTCTTGCAATCTGGAAGTTGAAGTGTAAGGTAGTCTTTGAAAAACAATAAAACATAATTTAAAAATAATCCTGGCTTTAATGGCACTAGTGCAGCTTGTTTAATAATGAAGTGGGGCTCTATCAAAATGCGATACCTTGTGGACAAGTCTAGCTGCAGTATTTTGGGCCGTTTGCAGCCTTTTTAGGGCACCCTTCTTACATCCAACATAGATGGAATTGCAGTAATCGAACTGAGTTAAAACCAAGGATTGAGCTAGCAGTCTAAAGGTGTCAGGCGAGAAATATGATTTTATTTTTATTTATTTATTTGTTACATTTGTATCCCACATTTTCCCACCTATTTGCAGGCTCAATGTGGCTTACATAGAGGGGCATAATCCAACGTGAACGCCTATCTCCATGGGCGTCTGTATCCGAAAATGGGTACGTGAAGAGGCAGGACAGACCATATTTTTGAAAAAATGGACGTTTTTCAGCTGGGTGTTTGTTTTTTCTAGCAATAATGAAAACTAAAAACGCCCAGCTCAAAAACGTCCTAATCCGAGCCATTTGGTCGTGGGAGGGGCCACAATTCGTAGTACACTCGCCCCCCTGACATGCCAGGACACCAACTGGACACCCTAGAGGTCAGTGCGGTGGACTTCAGACAACGCTTCCACATGCATAGCTCCCTTACCACGGGTGCTGAGCCCCCAATCCCCCTCCCCCAAAACCCACTACCCACAAATGTACAACACTACCATAGCTCTTAGGGGTGAAGGGGGCACCTACATGTGGGTACAGTGAGTTTTGGAGGCCTCCCATTTACCAGCACAAGTGTTACAGGTAGGGGGGATGGGCCTGGGTCCACCTGGCTGAAGTGCACTGCGGTACCCACTAAAAGTGCTCCAGGGACCTGCATACACGCAGACCTCTAGGACTTGTTGCTGCTATATAACATTGGCACACCAGTTGACACCTGAAGACTAATCTCTCCGAAAACGTCCTTTATTAGAATAAGCACGCTTACTCACAGTTAACTACAGATCAGAGGTTGTGCCCCACTGACAACGAGTCTCCCTGGTACTGAGATGAGCAGTAGGTCAGAGCTGGCAGAATGCTGTACAATGCCCTCTTTCAGCCACATTCAAGGTAAGAACTAAGTTCTGTAACGTGGCTAACATGTGAAAGGGATCTAAAACTGGCTTACAAAAATGGCCACTACCTCATGGACTACCGGAAACAAAACAGGGCACACTCTGACCCAGTAAGCAGGGGGAAAAGCACCATGGGAGTAGAGCCTACCAAGTACCAACATCGTGAGCATTTGCCACAAGCTAGTGGAATCACAGAGCCCAATACCCTACACCCACCACAATGCATTGCTGATGTGACTCTGCAGTGCGCATAACAGAAAGGGTGTCACACTCACCCAAGAGCCACATCAGAACCAGGGAAAGGCTGTCACAGGATAGAACACATTCTGCTATCATGGAGGTGGGTACGGCATTTGAGGCTGGCATAGAGGCTGGAAAAAGTTTTTAAAGTGGGTTTTTTTCTGGTGGGAGGGGGTTAGTGACCACTGGGGGAGTCTGGGGAGGTCATCCCCGATTCCCTCCAGTGGTCAACTGGTCAGTTGGGGCACTTTTTTGGGACCTGTTGGTGAAAAAAAAGGGTCCAAAAAAGTGACCCAAAATCGCGGTCAAAACGCCTTTTTTTCGATTATTAGCTAAAGACGCCCATCTCTCCTCGACCGATAACCATGCCCCAGTTCCGCTTTCGTCATGCCTCCGACATGCCCCGTCAACTTTACCCGTTTCCGTGACAGATTGCAGTTGGAAACGGCCAAAATCGGCGTTCGATTATACCGATTTGGGCGCCCACGGGAGAAAGACGCCCATCTCCCGATTTGGGTCACAATATAGGCGTTTTTCTCTTTCAATTATAAGCAGGATAAGATACTAGTATCTAAAGCATAGACTGGAATTTTGAAAAAAAATTGAAAAAATGACCCAAATTATTGTGAAGGACAAATGAAAGAAATAAAAAATATATAATATATAACAACTATTAAGATGCTTAGAACAAATTAAATAAAACAAATATCTTCTGAAGTAAACAATGTTTTAAAAGTAAATGAATGTGAGATCTTATGAAACATTATGATTTTGAAAGACAAAATGAAATGATGTGTGGGTTTGAAAATTGACAAGAGAACTATCCTTAATGCAGATGTTCAAATTAAAAATTGACAAGAGAATTATCTTTTAGTTAAAATGATCAACAATCGTGGCTGTTTCCATTGATGTATCTTTAAAAGGTAAGCAAAGGTGGTCTGAAAACACAAAAATTAGGAAAATATATACCTAACTCATGATCTCTTCTGAAGTAATTTGTTTTTATTTTATTTTATGAAGCAATGTGATTTTGAAAGATAAAATAAAGTAGTATACAAGTTAAGAGTTGACAAGAGAAATGACAATGAAAATATTGAGCAATCACAGATGTTTCTGTTGATGTATCTTTATAAAGTGGACAAAGGTGGTCTGAAAACATGAAAGTGAGGAAAGAATTAACCTAACTAATTAATATATGCCTAACGTAGCAAAAAAAAAAATCTATACGGCTAAAAATTGTAGCCTGATGTCTAAAAAGCTGTGCTAAACAGGGCCGGTCTTAGCACCTGCAGGGCCCTGGGCCCCCTGCCCCACCCCTTGTTGACATGATGTTTTAACATTTTTTATTTCAAATAAAGAAAAAAAAAACTTGTATAGAAAAACTAATCCAAATAAGCGCAATGCTATCATAGGAAACCTTTGGGTTTAAAAAGCAAAACCATGTTGTTGAATAAAAGCATAAAAATGTTGAATAAAAGCATAAAAAAAAATAGAAGTGGAATGCTTCAAAGAACATGCAGAGCTAGCTGTTTCAACACTAAAACCTCCTGGGACATGATGGGGCCCACATTAGCCAAAGGCATGGCTCCAGAAAGTCTGGCAAGAAAGGGGGGCCGATAAGGGAAAACAGATGTAGCATGTTCTGCCCATGATTAACAGCTTTGTGGTATTCAGAGACTTGCACAGGAATGTTGTATGAGAGAATTGGTCAGATGCCAAAGAAGGACGGTATAAAAACAGAGTGAAACAAAGAGGTATTAAGCATTTCGATTTACCTTGAGCATTCTAATTTCTTTGTCTGTCTATAGCATTCTGATTTCTTTGCTTTACATTGCTTTGTTTTAATCATTCATTCTGGTTTGTATATTGCTTATCAAGAAATGCTTCCTGCAATAGCCCATTGAGCTATGCAGAAAAATTGTAAATACACTGTTTATATTAAATATCGTCTAGCCTTCTCTACAAAAATGGCGGCATCCTTTTCTTCAAAGTGGCGAGCCAGCCAGGAGCAGGAGTAGGAGTAGGCCGCACACGGAAAAGAGAAGGCCAGACGAATAACAAATTAAGTGTTTGTTGTTAACGAAGTTTTTTGCAGGATTTTGAGAGAGCAAGCGTTGTTTAAGCCTAATTTCTGTGCTCCACTGATGTGGGATTGATCAAACTACTGACGTGGACATACAGGTGATAACTCCTGGGCTTGCTAAAAAGAGAAATAAGAAGACGCGTGAGTAAGCTTACACTGTGGCCTTATTACTGGTATATTTGTTTAGCTTTGTAGTTTTCTGTTTTGTATATTTTCTTGGTTTAGGTGCAGTAGTATATTTTTGTAGGTTGTGGCTCTATAGGAGAAATTGTAATAGTCAGAATAAAATGAAAGGGAAAGGGGCAGATAAGAAAGAAAAGCCTCCTGTATATGCTATGTATTTAGATTTAGATAGTTCAAAAAAATGCTCCCCTTTGCAGCATGTCATAGAATTATTCCCATTAGAAAAAAAACAGATTGAAAAAATACATGAGAAATGGATCAAATATGATGCAAACTGGTCTCAGTATGGATCATTTGATCGTCCAAAATTATTATCTCTCCTGGAATACTTACAACAAAATAAAAAGAAGAAGAAAAGCTTAGAGAAGCATCTTACAATTTGGAATTTATTTTCTTTAGCAGCAGATCTGTTTCATGCTGATGTAGATAGGATACAAAAAGAGGCAGAAAGAAATAATCCCCCGTCATATGAATCTAGCAGGGACACGTTGTGCCCCCTAAGGGCGACTGATAAAATGAAGGAATCAAAGGCAAAGCGCCCTGTGCCATGCGCTGGGTATTCGGCTCTTGATGACCCCCCCCAGTGAGTCAGAAAGTGAAAAGGGAGGGGATAATGAGGACAGTGATGTGGGGACTAGGGAACAGAAAAAGGAGAAAAAACGGGTGAGACAGAAAGAAAAAGGAAAATCTAGTGCAGAATCAGGCACTTACCCTGATTTGAAAACCCTAATTACATCAGAACAATATGACCTGGCAACCAGGGGCGTATCTGCGTGGGGCCTCAGGGGCCTGGGCCCCCGCAGATTTCGCCCTGGACCCCCCTACCGCTGCCAACCCTCCCCCTCCGTTGCTCGCCTACCTTCGCTGGCGGGGGACCCCAACCCCCGCCAGCCGAGGTCCGCGTCCTCCTGCCGCTGCCGGCTGCCTTTGGTCCTTTAATTCTTCCATTGAAGCTGGCGCCAACGAAAGTTTCTTTTGAGTCTGACGTCGCTGCACGTTGTACGTGCAGGACGTCAGACTCAGAAATTGTTTCTGAGTCTGACGTCCTGCACGTACAACGTGCAACGTGCAGCGACGTCAGATTCAAAAGAAACTTTTTCGTCGGCGCCAGCTTCAATGGAAGAATGAAAGGACCAAAGGCAGCCGGCAGCGGCAGGAGGACGCGGACCTCAGCTGGCGGGGGTTGGGGTCCCCCGCCAGCGAAGGTAGGCGAGCAACGGAGGGGGAGGGTTAGCAATGGCAGCGGCTGGGGGGAGGGGGATCGGCAATGGCGGCGGCGGCGGCGGCGGCGGGGGGGGGGGCTATAATGTGCCCCCCCTCTCTGGCCCTGGCCCCCCCTACCGCCGCAGTTCAGATACGCCCCTGCTGGCAACACAATTTGAAATTGAGGGACGGCTTCGGCTATGTACCGAGTCACCCCCTGAACCTTCCTTTAGAGTGGATCCTCAGACACCCACGTTTAAAATCAGGGAAACACCGCCCAAATTGACACCCAGACCGTCAAAGGCAATTTTTAAGGAAACCTATGTAGCTGCAGAACTTGTGAGATTGGATAAAACTAAATATGGGGCAGAATGGTGGGGAGCTACTAAGAACCTGTTGGAAGTTAAAAACCTCCTTTTCCCCTGTGATAAGGGAGGACCTACCTCACATGAGGACGTACAGAGTTTGACAAACGTAATAAATAAATATTGCCCCAAGGCGGGAAGCCTGGACTTTATTAAAGCAGGGCTGGAGTACTGGGACGATTGGTTTTACAAAATGAAACAGGCTGAAGAAGAGGTGGAAGAGGAAGGTAAACAGGAGATTTGCAGTGCTTTAGATAGTAGTGCTTTACATATGCCAGTTATGACGCGCTTAGACGCAGCTGGCAATCGAGTACGCCATTACAAACCGTACACCCCCGTAGATGTTACAACTTTAGTTGCAAAAATTCCCAGTATAGTGAAAGGAGCTCGTATGTGGTTAGATGGGATAGAACAGGCAACTGCAGGGACTCAATTGACTATTGGAGATTTTAAAGCCCTGTGTGCAGCGTCAGGTATTAGTATTTCTCAACTGGCAGTGCAGTGTGGATATCGGCGTCTGCCGTCACATACTGCAGATGTGGATGTATATGCAGGGAATGTTAAGGCTGCTCTTTCTGCAGCTCTGCATGTGATGTATCCAACCCCGATTGATTTTTCAGCCATAACAGCAAATAAATGGGACCCTAAAACTGATTTTTCGGCACATTTAACAAAATGTATAAATTTGTATAAGGCTCAAACAGGGCAAGATGCAGATGTGGACCATAATGTAGCAGTATTTTTACACCTATTCATGTCCACACTGCCTGATAATATGCGTAAAAATTTAGACGCTGTCATTGCCCTGTCCTCAAAGCCATGGCCAGAAATAAGAGAGACATTGATGCATTTTAGTAATGTGCATCGTAAACTGATAGAGACCCCACAGAAAGAACAGGCAAAATTAACCTCTAAGTTAATGACTATGCAGTTAAAGGATTTGGAAAGCAAGGAACAGGATAGAAATAAAAAACAGGAAACAATGGTAACACCCTCTGCCTCACCTCCACAGGTCATTTACTATGTACAACCGGGATATAGCCGGCCGTACCAACCAAGGGGACGAGGTATGGTTAGAGGCAGGGGTAGAAGTCGAGGGATGCAAGGATCAGGACTATCACCTAACAGGAGGGCACATGTACAATGTTGGGGATGTCAGCAATTTGGTCACTATGCTTCAGAATGTTATCAGAATGCAGGAATGCCCCAAGTACAAATGCAGACGCAGCAAGGATTGATGCCACAAGTAATAGGGATGCCTGTGAGTGCCCCGCAGACTGCAATACAGCAGCCAGTGACGCAATCACAGGGACCAGGGGCTGCAGTACAGAGACAGGGTACTGTAAATGCTTTTCCAACTTGGCAGAATACTCCAGACCAATGCTATTGACTGGAAGCAGACCAGTGTCAGGAGGAGGGAATGATTTTCAGATTAGACACAAGGGAACCCTTTATTACATTGACAATTGGCAAATATGGAACTCCTGTGAGATTTTTGATAGATACAGGGGCGAGTACCTCTGTGTTGTGTGCAAAACCACAGGGAGTTAAGCTTTCAAATCAGTATAGAACAACAGTGGGATTTACGGGGATAGAACAAAGAAAAAGGCTAACAGAACCGACTCTGGTGCGATTGGAATGCCAACCGCACGGTTCAAGGGAGGCTGTGGTACCCTTCTTAGTGGCACCTGATTGCCCAGTAAATTTGTGGGTAAAAGACATGGGAAATAGTTGGGCAGCTATGATTAATCAAAACAATGAAGTAAATGCACCAGTAGCTTTTTTATCAGGCTCTTTTAATCATGTGGAAAAGGGAATGAAAGAGATACCAAAGTTACTGACAGCTATAGTGGCTGCAGTAGGTAAATGGAGAGCACAAATGCCTTTTGTTCCTATTGTAATACATACTAACCACACGATTAAAACGCTGTTGAGCCCTAGCCAAACAGCATTGACAGCCACTAGATTTGGAAAATATCAAGCAGTACTTTTAGGACAAGATATAAGAATAATACCATTAACTAAAGAACAGAGAAATAAGATAGATCTGCTTTTTCCTGTCGATCAAGAGGGTGAGATTGATACTATAGAAATCCCTACATTTCACTGTCTTACTTTTGAACCCTTATCTGATGGATTAATATGGTTTACAGATGGAGCTTGTGAAAGGACTGTTGCAGGCTTTGCCTGCGTGCAGGTAGATGAGAATCTAAGAAAGATAATGCAAGTACAATATAAAACCCCTCCTGATCATACTGCACAGCATGCTGAACTTTTAGCCGTTATTACAGCCTTACAACACACTGATATGACTCAAAATGTTACTATATATACTGATAGTGGTTACGTTGCAAGTTCACTACAGTATCATATATTAAAATGGCAGCGTAGGGGGATGATAACCAGTGCAGGTAAAAATCTACAACATTACACATATTGGAAATTGCTGTTTGAAATTTTGGCAAAAGGGGAACGTGAAGGTAGAAAAACTGCAGTTGTGTGGACCCCGGCCCACACTGAAAGGCCAACCTTTGAGGCACTAGGTAATGCAATGGCTGATGCAGCAGCAACGGAGGTGGTTAAGCAAAGTGAAAAGATTTTGTATAATACTAGACAGACACAGGAAGGGCCACTTACGAATGTAGATAAGATTGAAATGTGGCAGCCAGAGGGACAGGAAAGTGAAAAATGGTTGAAGAGAGGATGTATGAAATTGGGAAGTGAATGGTTTAATGCAGAAGAAGGATTACCTTGTATGCCAATGAGCCAGGTGATTAAGGTATTGGCTGGTTGGCATGCAACCATGCATTGGAATAAGGAAACAATGAGACAACAGTTTGAACAAAGGTTTTGGACTTTAAAAATTGATAACCTGATTCAACAGGTTGTGCAAAATTGCATGGTATGCAATATTAACATACCTAAACGAGGTCCTAAAATATCGCCTGGGACACTTCCAATACCAGAAGGCCCAGCAAAAGAATGGTATATTGATTTTACCGATATGATTGTTCCAGTGCAGGGAAAAAGGTATTTGTTAGTTTGGGTGGATGCTTTTTCAAGGTGGGTAGAAGCATTTCCATGTAAAAGGGAGACAGCACATGAAGTGGTACAATGCCTGGTAACTCATATTATGCCAAGACATGGGTGTCCATCTAGAATAATTTCTGATAACGGGACACATTTTAATAACAGTGTTTTGAAAGAAATGGAAACGATTATGGGTTTAACACACAGAAAGGTATCAGTGTATCGCCCCACCTCCAATGGTTTGGTGGAACGCTACAATGGTATTTTAAAAACTAAATTGAGAGTATTACTGAAGGCTTTAAACAAGGAAACAGCAGGTAAACCATATACCTGGCTTGATTTGTTACCATTAGCTTTGATGGTTATAAGGGCCCAACCTAATGGGCGTACTAAATTGACCCCATTCCAAATTCAGACAGGACGTCATTTCTTCCCGATGCAGACAGCAAGTACTGATAGCACAGCTCAGTACTGGCAAAAGCTACAACCTATGTTGAACCTGACAAGTGATATGATCCGAACAAATGTAGTATCACAGGCAGGAACTACTAATGATGTTTGTGCTTTTAAAGTAGGTGACCTAGTGCTACGAAAGAACTTTACACATAAAACATGGAAGGATCCTGTGTATGTAGGGCCTTTTGCTATCACGGCCCTTACTCAGACCGCTGCCTGTCTGGAAGGTCATACTTCTTGGATACACTTATCAGATATTCGACGAACTAATAATATTGAAATGGACAAAGAATAAACAAACATGTCCCGAAACATGATGGTATTGGGATGTTGTTGTTTGTTAATGGACAATGAACACATATGATAATAGACTTGTTGCAGCGGCCAAGATGTTGAATCTGACTGATTGTATCATATGTGCCCACATCCTTGTCCTTGCCAGCTATGATATATGGAACTACAATGATAAAATTGAGTGGGCACCATGACTGTGATCCCAATAATACCTGTGTAAGAGATGATGAAAACCTTCATTGGACAAATGAGACTATTTATAAGCAAGCCTTGCTTATGGACAAGTACCCACAGACATCATTTTGGTGTCTGATTAATAGTATGACAACTGAACACATTCCCCCGATAAAGTGCACTTACACGCAGAATGTTGTAACAACTGATTCAATGAATATTATGCTTTTAATTTGTGTAATTTTTAATGCCACATCAGCTAATGAAAAGTAAGAATGAATGACAGTGCACTTCCCTTTAATGAAGCTCACTGTCCTATAAATTATATACCTCAAGAGATATAAATTTTGTACCCTAGTACAATTGAATCTGTTTAATGCAACATGTATTAGCATGTTTGCAAAGATGTGCCAGGATGTTTTTAAAATAACAATGATAACTGAAATTCAGAATAAATAGAACTTTAATATGTCAGCCAAAAATATTGAAAAAGCGTGCAGAAACTGAATGCCACAAACAAGGGGGGAGGAGATTTAGAAGGGAGGTGAAGAAACAGACTGGAGCTGAAACAGATGTTTGAGGCCTGAAATAATCAGTCCTCAAAAGGGAGGATGTTGAATAAAAGCATAAAAATGTTGAATAAAAGCATAAAAAAAAATAGAAGTGGAATGCTTCAAAGAACATGCAGAGCTAGCTGTTTCAACACTAAAACCTCCTGGGACATGATGGGGCCCACATTAGCCAAAGGCATGGCTCCAGAAAGTCTGGCAAGAAAGGGGGGCCGATAAGGGAAAACAGATGTAGCATGTTCTGCCCATGATTAACAGCTTTGTGGTATTCAGAGACTTGCACAGGAATGTTGTATGAGAGAATTGGTCAGATGCCAAAGAAGGACGGTATAAAAACAGAGTGAAACAAAGAGGTATTAAGCATTTCGATTTACCTTGAGCATTCTAATTTCTTTGTCTGTCTATAGCATTCTGATTTCTTTGCTTTACATTGCTTTGTTTTAATCATTCATTCTGGTTTGTATATTGCTTATCAAGAAATGCTTCCTGCAATAGCCCATTGAGCTATGCAGAAAAATTGTAAATACACTGTTTATATTAAATATCGTCTAGCCTTCTCTACAAAAATGGCGGCATCCTTTTCTTCAATGTGCACGTAAGGACTGGATAAAAGAATTAAAACAAATGCCCTTAATATGTAATGCTTGGTAGCAATAATGAAACAGTGATGGAATATTCACATAGTAAGCAGCCTGAGCCAAGAGATTTATTTTCCACTGAACATAATTAACGTTGCATGAACTTGGCGGCTAATAGCATGCTGAACTGGACAGTGTTGGCATATTTAGGGGCCCTGTTACAAAGGTGCGCTGAAAAATGGCCTGCAGTAGTGTAGATGCATTTTGGGTGTGCGCAGAATCATTTTTCAACGCACCTGTAAAAAATGCCTTTTTAAAATTTTTTGCCAAAAATGGACATGCGGCAAAATGAAAATCTCCACGCATCCACTTTCGGGCTGAGACCTTACCACAAACCAATGACCTAGTGGTATGGTCTCACACGGTAACCGGGCGGTAATGATCTACGGGCGCAGAATGACAATTACCACCTGCGTGCCAGAAAATAAAAATATTTTCTGGTGCACATCAAAAATGAAATTACTGCAAGGCCACGCAGTAGCCGGCCAGTAACTCAAAATTGATGCACATTGGGCATGCATGGGCGCTCACGTGGCTTAGTAAAAGGGCCCCTTAGACTGACTCTGGAGAGTTCTGCATGAAGGAAACCCCTCGTTATTCAATACCTTCTCTGTGAAATAGTAGTAATAAAAAAAGGCAAGTGTTTTTTTTTTATAATATACCACTGCATTCCACAAAGCAAAAGAAGCAAGTTTCCACACGCCATCTTTTTCGTTTGATGTAGGCACAGGAAAAAAAAAGATATTAAATGCTCCCGGGCCTCAAACTAATTAATGTTTTTCTTTTTAAATTTTACTTATAAATAGTAAGTCTGATTGTTAAGCACCTGATTCTCATAACATGATGTCTGTTGTGGTGGCCCTTTACTAGGTGAAAACATCTCTGCACTAATACAGGGAGTCCCTATAGCCAGCCCCTCCAAATGATACAATGATTTAAAATGTAGAACAAATTACTACTCTAACCGATGAAACCAGTATCTCCTCTGTGTACATCCGTATATTGCACAAGCCGGTAGGTTTGAAAATATAAGTGAGATCAACTAAAAATGCTGCCAACAAAAAAAGAACGACGAGGATGTGGCAGCCCACAGATTTGCTTGCTTTGTTGGGGTAAGGGGATAAGGGGTGCGCAGCGAACAGGAAAATGGAGCGCAACATCATGGCCTTCAGCGGCCATCTAAATCTAACCACTTTCAGCTATCTCCTACCTGCTCCCTTAGTTCCAGCTTGCAGCACCGCTGCCTTCTTCAATTTTCCTGGCTGTTGTCGTTGTCAGTGTCAGTGAGGTAAACACACTGCCTTCGGCGGCCCTGGAAGCTCTCCCTCTGTTGCAGTCCTATGCAGGACAGGAAATTGCAGCACAGAGAAAGTTTCCGGGTCACCAAAAGCAGCTTGCTTACCTCACTGACGCTGCCAGCAGCCCAGATTAAAGAAGACAGAAGGCTGCGAACTGGAACTAAGGGAGCGGGTAGGAGAGCTGAAGGTGGTTAGATTGAGAACAGGAGATGGCATGACACAGGGAGCAGGAGGGAGATGCTAAGGCCGCCGCAAAGCCCCAAGCGACCGTCCCTGTCTAATACTGGCCCTGCACGGAATAGAAAAAAAGATGCGAATCACCAATGGCAATGCTGCTGCTGCTTCTCAGGAGAGGAGTTGTTTTAGTCCAGTAGGTGGAATTGGTTTTACTGCACCACTGGGTTGTTATATGCTAGCCCCTGACGCAGCCCTTTAATAGGGCGAAACGCACCCATGTCGGGCCTATTTTAAATAATGTGGTGAATAAATAATTTTTCTCAACATTGACATTGGCGATTCGCATCTTTTTTTCTATTCCGTGCTGGATCTTGAGAATCGCCTGCCTATTTTTCTAAGACTGGCCCTGGACATGTCCTCTTAAAAGGGAGCATATGGTAACTCTAGTTACTGTCTTCTCACAGCTGGGAATTTTTCTGTTCCTAAGTGTTTCAGAGCTACTCGAGCCCTCTGGGTGATGCCCCTCTTTCCTGGATGCCCCTTCAATCCTGTAGTTCTCTATAGTTTGAGCCTGTTTTTTTTTTGTATTTTCTTTCTCTTATGCTCATATTAGCCCTCTCCTCATGTCACTTCACTGGCCTCCTATATGTTTCCGCATACAGTTCAAACTCCATACAGTCCAGTAACTCTAGTTACTGTCTTCTCACAGCTGGGAATTTTTCTGTTCCTAAGTGTTTCAGAGCTACTCGAGCCCTCTGGGTGATGCCCCTCTTTCCTGGATGCCCCATCAATCCTGTAGTTCTCTATAGTTTGAGCCTGTTTTTTTTTTGTATTTTCTTTCTCTTATGCTCATATTAGCCCTCTCCTCATGTCACTTCACTGGCCTCCTATATGTTTCCGCATACAGTTCAAACTCCTCTTACTGACTTATAGGTGCATTCACTCTGCAGCTCCTCAGTACCTCTCCACTCTCATCTCTCCCTACATTCCTCCCTGGGAACTCCCTTCACTGGGTAAATCTCTCTTATCTGCACCCTTCTCCACCGCTAACTCCAGACTCCGTTCCTTTTATCTTACTGCACCATATGCCTGGAATAGACTTCCTGAGCCAGTACTCTACTACTACTACTAACATTTATATAGCACTACCAGCCGCACGCAGCGCTGAACACTTGACATAGAAAGACAGTCCCTGCTCAAAGAGCTTACAATCTAAGTAAAACAGACAGACAAGACATTACGGGCAAGGGAATTACAGGGTAAAGAGGAACAGGGAAGGAGGAGGGCAAATGATTACCGGTTAGGGGCCAAAGGCAGTAGTGAAAAGGTGAGCTTTCAACATAGATTTAAAAACAGGTAGAGATGGAGCGATGGGTTCAGGAAGACGGTTCCAGGCATAAGGTGCTGCAAATAAAAGGAACGAAGTCTGGAGTTAGCAGTGGAGGAGAAGGGGGAAGTACTCAAGCTCCATCCCTGGCCATCTTCAAATCTAAGCTAAAAGCCCACCTTTTTGATGCTGCTTTTACCCTTATTCACTTGTTCAGAACCCTTATCATCCTCACTTTAATATTCCCTTATCTCGGTTGTCCCGTTTATCTGTCCTAATTAGATTGCAAGCTCTGTAGAGCACGGACTGTCTCTTCATGTTCAAGTGTACAGCGCTGCGTATGTCTAGTAGCGATATAGAAATGATAAATAGTAGTAGTAATTCCAACACCATGAATCCTGTCAGTATTTTTAGTCCCCTCCCTCTCCTTTTAATCCTTCGGTCTTTCTGTTTTTCCAGTGGCCAGATCCAACATTTATTTTCACATGTTTCTATGCCTTAGCTCCTGTCATGGTTCCCTTCCCCTTCTCGGGCTCTGCAGACAACAGACGCCATCACCACCACGTAAAGGAGGGAACCACGAGAGGTCGAGGCTGTACACGGAGAACAGGGCCAGAAAATCGGCCTCTGCGCGCCGCTCCCCTCGCAGGATAGCCGGGCTCGATATCGATACTCTTCTATGTCTTGTGCGCAGCCATTGCCCCGCCCGCTGGGGAGAATTGGTGTGTTGGGTGGGGGTTCCTATGCATATAGCTGAAAACACAGCACACCTCTTAGGCGCCCAGTAAAAAAATAGTACGAGCCACACTATTCCATATGTTTTCCCTTGTTCGAGTTTACCGCTGTATTCAAAAATCACTGCGTCATAGCAGGTTTCTGTATATCCACACCATACTGTGACAACACTGATACTTTCATCATGTACAGATAGATATATATATTAAACTTCGTTCTAACAGGCAGCGCAGCGGCAGCCGCCCGCAGCCCAGTACTGTAATAAATGTACGCATGCGCAAGTTAAACCAACCCTCCCACATTATGAATATTCATATCGTGTTTTTTTATGGGGAAACTTAGTAGCCCGCCTCTTGATGAATATTGAGGAGGAGCGTGAATCGCCAGCTGTACGCCTTGACGCGGCGCGCCACTGCGGGTCCCGATTGCTGCAGCCGCTTGTCAGCGTGACGAAGATTGGCATTCAGGTAAGCTGTCACTCAAAATCTTCTTTTTCGTACCCTATCAGTCAAAACAGTAGCCAAAATATTGTCAAGGTGTTATAGAGACGGAAAGCAGTGTAGGCCGTTTACGTCTTTGCTAACAGGCTTCTTATAGACTCAAATATCGTTTTTTTTTTACTTTATTTGCATTTCTGTTGGAAATTTCTGGAAAAGCCTCCAGAGTCATTAACCGTTCGTTCTGTGAAGACAGAAGGTGCGCGCGGTGGGGGAGGGGAAACCGCACGTTTCGAGGGGGGAGGGAGCGGTGGCGCGCGCAGCAGTAGAGGGGAGCGTATACAAATCATTGTTGGAGAGGAGGGGTTGGATTTGGTAGGGAGGTGCAGAGCAGCTGTTGGCTGACTATCAATATAGCAGGGGATCATCACGGACTGACTCTAAATTAGTAGCTTTTGAGGGTGGGGCCAGAGGCCCGGTCACGGTGTTAGGATTAGTGCGTGAGGGTAAAAAGGAGTTAGGATTATTTATACGTGATGTTTTCTTTATAGCCAGGCAGAATCAGATTGGATTCCAGCACTGAGTTGTGCGTTGTCTTTTAAGTATGCAAGAAATGTTATAATTTAAATACGATAGATGTCTAAAGGAGCATTTATACTGTAGTCCCTTCCTCACAGCAAAATACAGATGGACTCTACAGCCTCATTTAATTTAAGACGTTGTAGTGATCTGTGTAGTTTAGCATGAAATGTTAACATCACTAAGTATGTGGCAGCATTTATTGAAATATTTGCTATGTATTGAAAAAGTGAAGTCGTAATAAGTTCCTGAATTTAAAACTGAAATCTTAACTTTATACTAGTATGAAAAGCCATTAAATTACTATTATTAAGGACACCCTTTATTACTAGCACACACCTTTCTCTGAGGACAAGCAGGACATCATTTGTAACTTGTGGGTGATGATGTCCGATGAAGCCTGGTAGGGAGAACTTCCCAGCAACTATTCATAATTGTCTGACAACACAGAAAAAAAATAAGTAAAAATAAGTCACAATAACTTTTATTAAATTTAGATATTAAATATGTATCATATGTCAAAGAATAAAGTGGTTGCTCAAAGCATGTACTATCCACAATTGCTCAACTGCAAAACACTATGCACAAATTTGTGCAAAAACACACTCAGAACCTTACTGTACCATAAATATTACACTGGGCAGACCTAATACACCAATATACCACCCATACGGAAAATGCAGACCGTCAACAATATGAAACACGGGATCATAATATCACAATTCTCATGTAGAGCCACAAAACCTTTTAGGGTGGAAAGTGTTCACAATGAGCTCCTTTTATGAACGGCTATATGTAGATCCTTCAAGAGGTAGTGTTTCATGATTTAGGCTCTAAAACCCTTTCTGATGATTTGGTGCCACCTCAGTAAGCCCAATATACAATCTCTCTACTGCAAAACACTATACACAAACTTGTGCAAAAACACACTCATAACCTTACCAAACCATAACAGCACTAATTCCAAGGACAGGACGAGCACAACCTTATGCGTGGAAAGGCAGAACTGTAATTATACCAGGCTCTAAAACACCAATACACTACCTCGTAAAAAAAAACAAGACAAAAAGGGCTGCAAATGCTACACGCTAGCAGGATACTGCACCTTGATCACGCATGAAAAACACATGACACAACAGATATGAAGGCAAAATACTGAACTGGAAAGTTACCTCAAGAAGTCAGACTCAGCATGCAGCAATACTAGAAAAATTGAAACTTAGATGCAAAATATCACAGATGCACATTTCCAAAAGCTGACATATTCTAATTAATAAATTCTGAATAAAATACTTTTTTCTACCTTTGTTGTCTGATCATTTGGTTTTTCTATTCGCTTTGGTCCCAGTGTCTTCTGTTTTATGCAGTGTCTTCTTTCCATTTGATATTTTTTCTCTCACCATGTCCACCATCCTCCTGTGTCCTTATGCATCCTGTCTACCATCTGTAGCCCTGTCCCTATCCTTCAGTATCCAGATCCAGCTCTTAAATTCAACAGTTTCCCCTCCATCCATATCCAGCATTTCTCCTCACTCCCTCCATCCATGTGCATATAGTTCAATTCCCTCCATCCATGTCCAGCACTTTCCCTCCTTCTCTCCTACCATTCCATCCAGTGTCATTCCTCTTTCTCTCTCCATCCTTCCACCCATTATCCTCTCCCAATCCTTCCGTCCATTGTCTTCCTCTATCTCCCCTTCCTTCTAGACAGTTCTCTCTCTTGACCCTTTTCCATTCAGCATGTCCTCTCTCACCCCATCCTTCCAGTGTCTTTCCTCTTTCCCTCCCTACCAGTTTCTTCCCTCCTTCCAGCATTTTTCCTCTTTCTCCCTCCTTTCATCCAGCCAGCATTTCTCAGTCTGACAGCTAGGGTCTCCCCCAGTTTCTCCCCAGCAGCTTCTCTCTCTCTCTCCTGCCCATGTCCCCTCTTTCTCTCCCCATCTCTCTCTGGCTCTCCCCTGCTCTTTTCCATGTTCCTGGCTCTCCCCTGTTCTTTTCCATGGCCCCTCTTTCTCTCCCCATCTCTTTCTGGCTCTCCCCTGCTTTTTTCCCTGGCTCTCCCCTGCTCTTTTCCATGGCCCCTCTTTCTCTCCCCATCTCTTTCTGGCTCTCCCCTGCTTTTTTCCATGTCCCTGGCTCCCCCCTGCTCTTTTCCATGGCCCCTCTTTCTCTCCCCATCTCTTTCTGGCTCTCCCCTGCATTTTTCCATGTCCATGGCTCTCCCCTGCTCTTTTCCATGGCCCCTCTTTCTCTCCCCATCTCTTTCTGGTTCTCCCCTGCTTTTTTCCATGTCCCTGGCTCTCCCCTGCTCTTTTCCATGGCCCCTCTTTCTCTCCCCATCTCTTTCTGGCTCTCCCCTGCTTTTTTTCCATGTCTCTGGCTCTCCCCTGCTCTTTTCCATGGCTCCTCTTTCTGGTTATCCCCTGCTTTTTTCCATGTCCCCTCTTTCTTTCCCTATCGCTTTCTGGCTGTCCACTGCTCTTGTTCATGTTCCCTGGTTCTCCCCTGCTCTCCTTCTCTGTCCTCCTACCATTTCCACACGTTCTCTTCTCTCCCTCCGGTCCGGGCCTCTTTACAGCAGCGCTGACAGAAGAAGAAAAAGAAGCGGGGGGGGGGGGGGGCCGCAGCAGCATTCAGACATGCGCTGTCGGCTCTGCCAGTCCTCTGCTCGTGGAACGGGAAATTGACGTCACGGGGCAGAGACCGGCAGAGCCGACAGCACATGTCTGAACGCTGCTGCGGCCCCCCGCTTCTTTTTCTTCTTATGCTATGCTGGCTCCGGCAGCGGATGAGCGTAGGTGTTGTTCCTGGCTGCCGCTGCGCTGCTCAATAGAAGCGGTGGCAGCAGAAGATTTCGTGGTCGGGAGTCTCGGAGTACGTTTGGAGAGGGAGGCAGGCAGGGCCGCCGCGAAGGTCACAGCTGGGCAAGCCTCCCCAAGCCTCTTATACGGGGCGCCTATGACTCCATTTGAGATCAGTCCAGTAGACCCTAGCTTTCCAATGGTCACAGACCACAGGAAACCTAGCAGATGTTATATATGTCACTTCTGCACTGCAGGAGTCTCTTTTGTGGACAGTTTGATCCAATTTGACACACTGACTTCCATTCCAAATCCATGGTACCCTCATGTAGATGGGCTTCATACTTAGCAAACTAGTCTTGTATGCTGTCTTATTTTATTGGGGGACAGGTCTTCTGTATGTGTATCTTCACATACCTCTAATAGCAAAAACTTTGCTAAAACTCAAGTAGAGAGTTGCACGGGGACAGAAATCCAACCCGTCCCCATTCATCCCAGTAGGGAATCTAACCCATCCCCGCCCGTTCTCGTGGGGAATCTAACCCAACCCCGCCCATCCCCACGTAGAATCTTACCCGTCCCCGCAAGAATTTAACCTGTCCTCACCCACAAGAATTTAATGGTACATTAAAAAACATTCCTGTCAGCTCTCTCAGTCTCTGAGTTTGCTAAAGGACAAGTCCATAAACCACTACTAAATGGACGGGAAAAATCCACAATTCCAGGAATAACATGTATAGAATGCTTGTACGTTTGGGAAGCTTGCCAGTTTCCCTTGACCTGGATTGGCTGCTCTCGTGGACAGGATGCTGGGCTCGATGGACCCTTGGTCTTTTCCCAGTGTGGCATTACTTATGTACTTATTTGAGCCGCAGCACTGCAGGCAAGGAAGGAATGGAAGTTGGAACACTCTGGTGCGCACATATAAGGCTTCTCTGATTCACTGGCACTGTGTGCTAAGAGATCAGCACATGCTTGCGCCAGTAGGTCAGGTGACATCTGATGCTCATGCTTATGTCAGAGCTGAGGTCTGCGCATCAGCCCGGAAGCAGAGAGGATTAATAGTAATAGTAAATAACAGCAGATAAAAACCGAATCGGTCCATCCAGTCTGCCCATTAGTCACAATCCTTATCAATTCATGATTAAATCAACAATGACTGTGATATTATATACATGATTATGGTCTTTCTGTGGCATTTCTGGGACATAGACCATAGAAGTCTGCCTGGCCCTATCCTTATGTTCCAATTGCTGGAGTTGCCCTCAAAGCCCACTCCAGCCTATTCATCTTCTCATTTGCGGGACACAGACCGTAAAAGTCTGTCCAGAACTGTCCTCATGTTCCAGCCACTAAAGTTGTTGTCTAAACCCTTTCCAGCCCATCCAAAACCAGATTGCCATATATGAGACACAGACCGTACAGGTCTCCTGGTATCGGCCCTAGTTCATCACAGCCAGAGTCACCATGTAAGTGTCACACGACACATCCACACACATGCAGCCATTTAAGTTTAGGTTTTTTATAATTTCCATTTTCTAAATAGAGATCCTCTGTGTTCATCCCATGCCTTTTTTAATTTTGTCACCATTTGTATCTCTACCACCGCCTTAATGGAGGCTTTCCACAACTGTGCTGTTAAAGTAAGGAGGAGGAGGAGACAGCACTCAAAGAACTTGGTACTCGGTAGGTGAGAGGCTGGCGCAAGTGCAGCATACACTTCCACGGGAACCCCACAGGAACTGCTTCCATCCCCACGGGATCCCCGCAGAACTGCTTCCGTCCCTGCGGGAATCCCGCGGGTTCTGCGGGATTCCCGCAAACCCCGTTCCCGTGCAAGTCTCTAAACTCAAGTAAGAGAGAGGAACTATGATCTTCATTGCTGCCTACTGGCCAAGGCAATAGTTCTCTCTACTTCTGGAGTTAGTCTCCAGATATCTGTGGAGACGAGTGTTCTCTGCCCTCATCACTCAGAATGAGGGTTGCTTCTGCTTCTCAAACTACAGATGCTGACCCTCACAGCTTGGATGGAGAACGTCAGCTACTAACCTCTTAACAATTATAAGTGTCCCCTGCTTGTTTCCAGAGAAGAACCCACTCAGATATGATATATAATTTTAAATGGAGAAGGTTTGCTATTTGGTGTGAGGGCAGGGCCCTAGATCCTTTTTCCTGTCCTCAGAAAAACTGCTTGAATACTGTTTATAGTGGAGTCCAAGGCCCCCCCCCCCCTTGATTGATTTATTTATTTGTTACATTTTCCCACCTATTTGTAGGCTCAATGTGGCTATAGTACCGGAGAGGCCTTTGCAAGCTCCGGTGTGAACAAATACAGGGTAGCCCTTCTCTGACATCTATATGCAGTTTATATTTCTCCAGAGGTACAGGGCATAAAAAAAAAAAAAATTCACTAACCATTCCAATTCACACCCTCACTTCTGCTGCGACTGGTCTAATTATTTATTTGTTACATTTGTATCCCACATTTTCCCCACCTATTTGCAGGCTCAATGTGGCTTACATAATGCCAATAATGTTAGATTTTTGGCCTACTTACTAAAAACTAGGCTCTCGACAACTGCTCAATTTCACAGATACCCCAAATGGCCATGAGATAGAACTCCATGCCATCATCATTCAACATGACTCCACAGAAGCTAATGAAAGACTATACCAATACACTGCAATATTAGGAAAGTGTGTGGTGTTAAAAGGAGAAAGACTTAGACCACTGTGTTGTTAAAAGTCAGGAGAAAGACATAGCTTATATTGTAGGAGGGCACATGAAGCTGTAAAAACCAGTAGTCTAATGTGAAGATGATTCAGCTGAAGCCCAAATCCAGGAAGAGTACAGGATAACCCCTCCTACACAGACGGAATGTACAAAAGAGGGCTGGGGTTTGGAGAAAGACAGACAGATTTTAGGACAAAATGGAATATAATGCATAGAGCTCGGGTGGGCAGACACTGCTTGGTGAATAACCGGACACTGTTAACGATGACCTTATGCAGTATGACCTCTGGTTTTTCAGGGGGAAAAATAAAATCAGCAGCTTGCCCACCCAGTGCTGAGGTTAAGCAGCTCTCTGTGCTAAAGAAACAGAACAGTAATAACTGGAAAGTCAGATGACATTTCAGAGCCATTCAGCAACAGATCAGGCTGTAGAAGGGATGTTCAACCATTCTGTTCACAAGTGGCTGCACTGCCTGCTTTTCTGGCTTTTCTCACTGCTCAGACAGGTTGACCTGGAGAGCCTAGCTCCTCGCTGTCCTGGTATCCACAAAGGCTGATAACTACCTGGTCTCAGGGAACGGCTATATTATATGGGAATTCCTTCTACTTTCCTTTCTACTTACCATTTGGACCTGTGAGGCAAATAGGGTTTCTGCCTCCTTACACCCACCCCAAGATACAGTGGACAGAGGAAACAGAGAAGACAGAGACTATCTTCCTTTGAAGTGGAAAGTCTTTATTACTTACCAAATTAGGGAGAGATACCACGGTGGTAAAGAGTTACTCAGTTGATCATCTCAGCCTCTGTCTAAATACCACACAGTAGCCACTTATATACTATTTTGCACAATGGAAATTCCCTCCCAAATCATACAACCTTGCAATTTCAGCTATTTTCTGTTTTATTTCAGCTGATTTCTGTCTTACTTTATTGTTTACACAAAATGGAAAAATACTATCTGAATGTTATGGAATACAGAACACAATATCTAAATGTTTATAAAAAAACAGAAATCCAAGGTTTCTTTCACAGGAGATTATAGTCGCCACTCTGCTACAGGAATCTTCCCAAGACCCAGGACTTTATCATCGTTTTGTCTATCGACCTCCACACATCTTCTCTCTCTCAAACTGTTTACATATTCTTTGTGTCCTTGCTGAGTTAGAGTCGGTGGCACCATTTCTGTCAGGGGAGGGGAAGAGCACTCCTTGCTGGTATGACCTCGAATTCTTAGCTCTCAGCTGAAAGCACAGAAAGATAGGAATTCTAAGTTTGAGCCTGTTTTAGCTATGCAGTTCATGGGTCATAACTGACTTGTTAGTGGTCAGAAAAGTGCAAATCAATTCATTACTTTCTGTATTCAGCAGAGTCTGGCCTCAAGACCAACTCTGTTAGGGTTCACCTCAGTGCAATTGGAGCTTACTGTCAGCATGTGGAATGTAAGCCCATTTCTGTACAGCCTTTATTTTTTGATTCATGAGAGGTTTGTTGTTGCTCAGGCCCCCAACCAAAACTTCCACAGGGTCATGGGATCTCAATTTTTGTTGTTCTTTCACAGCTGTTGGAAGCTCCATTTGAGCCACTTGATACTGTCACCTGATGTTTTTGACCCTGCAATATTTTATTCTTGATGGTGGTTACTTCAGCCATCAGGGTCAGTGAACTTAAGGCTCTAGTAGCCTGTCCACTTTACACAAGATTTCATCACAACAGAGTAGTTCTTCAAATGCATCCTAAATTGCTTCCTAAGATTGTGTCAGAATTCCATCATAACCAGTCTGTTGTTCTGCCAGTATTCTTCCCTAAATCCCATGGTTATCCTGTTGAAAGCACATTGCACACTTTGGACTGCAAGAGAGCCTTGGCCTTCTATCTGGAGTGGACTAAAGCCCATAGAAAGTCTACCCAGATTTTTGTTTATTTTGACCCTAATAGGATGGGGACATCCATCGGTAAATGTATCCTATCCAATTGGCTAGCAGACTACATCTCCTTTACTTATGCCCAGGCCAGGATGACTCTGGAGGGTCATAGCTCATAATGTCAGAGCCTTGGTTGTGTCAGTAGTTCATTTGAGATTAGCTTCCATAGAGGAGATTTACATAGCTGCAACATGGTTAACAGGCCACACATTCACATCTTACTACTACTTAGAGCAAGACTCCTGATGCAGCAGTAGGATTGGTCAGTTGGCCCTTCAGAATCTTTTTGGAGTCTAGCATCCAACTCCACCCCTTCGAGACCCATTTATTTTCTGTTCCAGGCTGTTCAAAAAAAAAAATCTATTCTTGGCCTCCACCTGTTGCAGGCCTTGTGTATTCCCCCTTTATTTGTTTTGGACAGCTTGGTAGCTAGGGATTCCCATATGGGAGAAATTATGTCCTACTTGTCCTCAGAGGAAGCAAAGTTACTAACCTGTAGTAGGTATTTTCTGAGTACAGCAGTACTCACATTCTCACATACTCGCTCACCTCCCATAGGAGTTGTATTCTATTAGCTTTATAATAGACTGACCCCACTCAGCAGGCAGAAAGGTGCACATGTGTGGTGTGGTGCAATCTTCCAAATGTATCTAGAACTGTTGCTGGGAAGTCCTCTGCACCGGGATCCATTGGATGACGTCACCCATTTGTGAGAAAATGTGCCCTTGGAGAACAGCTGCTATAGGTGAGTAACTTCAGTTTTTCAGTAGTAGTGTAACAGGACCCTCAGCTGAGTAAATCAGGAGACAAGAGGCAACTGGTTCCAGCAAGACAGCTTTATTGCTAGCAATGTACAGCACTGAGTTCCGTCTCAGAATACTGTGTGTCAGAAACCAGCTGACACTTACATTTATACCTCCCCTCTGGGCCTGCGCATTAGGCCCCTTATACATCACAGTTGTCATGCGCAGTAAACATTTGTAGTTCTTGTAGTTCTTACAGTACATACACACGTCATAACACTGAAATGATACTGGCAGGGAAAACGAAACTTATTTCCCCGTTCACACACACACACACACATAATCCCACAATGCTTCTTTCACAGAGTTTATAAGGCTCAATAGAGCTTAAGGCTCAGAGATGCAGGGTGGGGGTGGCTACACTCCCAGATTATCTTTTATTCATGTAGCGACTACGTGCAGGCTGGTTTTGTGTACAAGCCTTGGTACTAAATGTTACAAGCGATTATCTACTGCCCTGCATCCTGTCTGGAATAACATTTTTGGTATATTGCAAACAGAAGCTGACAGTTTGTAGTTACAGTACAGTGCAAGAGAATATAAAAGTTCTATAAAAGCTCTGGTTTGAACTGTAGTATAAAGAAACCAAAGTCCCTGATTAAATATGCACAGGTCTTGAGGTAGTCCCATCAGTCCTGATCCGGCACCGATGCAGGCCAGATCCAGCCGTCACTCCTACAATTCCCCCCTTTTGATACTTGAAATCCGCTGCGGTGGAAAGTATCAACTTCAAGAGTACTGAAAAAGAAGAGAGACAAGGAGAGTTAGCATGAGGAGGCAAGAAGAGGACCCTAGGCCCTTGCGCAGCTGTTGGTTGCTTCGCCAGGGTTGAGATGGAGGGTCCCTAGGGGAGCCCCCCCCCTTTGTAGCCGGACTTTTGCTGTGACAAGGGAGTTGGTCCTTAGGTCTCCTCAGAGGAATAGATATCTGCCTCATCCAAGTCGGTTACCGAGATGGGGGAGTAGATCTGTAGGGCCATGATATGAGCAGCAGCACGGCGGTCAGCAGTGGTCTCCATGGTGGAGCAAAGACATCTGAAAATGAAGGGAAGAGATAAGGGAATTAGTAAACAAGACAAAAAGAAGAGGCCCACCATGACAAGGATGCCCTTTAGTCCTCCTAAACTGGGCAACCAGTCGGTAAGGGAGGACGTCCAGTCCCAAGCGCTGTTCCAAGTTTGTACAGGGACATGGGCCAACTTGACCATACGGTCGGTGATCTCTTTGATGACCTGACTTTGATCGTCTATCTGCAGGCAGCAGTTACTGAGGTTGAACTTCCCGCAAACCCCCCCCTCTTGTGCCAGCAGGTAATCAAGAGCTAGGCGGTTCTGGTAAACTGCAGTAATCAGTTTAGTGTTTTGTTTAGCCAAGATGTTGAGTGCCATTGCAGAGTCATTCGTGAGCATTTCGAGCACTGCTTGCAAACGAATGATACGGTTCAGCATATAGATGGGGGTACGGTATCCATATGTTCCATCTTCAGCCCAGGTGGCTGGCCCGTAGTAATGGACGATGCGTTCCGGCGGCCATTCGGTGTCCTTCCAATCGCCTATCTGGACTTTGGTTCCTCGTGCAACCCGCTTCCTCCGACTCCGATACCCCTGTTCGACATAGAGAGGGTGCCTAACGTTTCACCCACCTGAAGGGGTAGGAGGAAGAAGCTGGGTCGTACTGTGCCCAGAAGGCAGGTACCAAACCAGCGGGCAGGGAGCTGTTCGTAGACCCTGCGACCGCATATATAATAGTACCCTTCTGGGGCTATCCACCGAATGGAGGTGTTACCCCCACGTGTCCATGTGTTGTTCAGAGTAGGTACAGTCCATAAGGGTGTCGGCATAGACTGGTTATCTGTGTGCCACCAGGTGATTGAGCTGCCGTTGTATAGGGTCACTCCCGTGCAGGCAGAGTCGCCAACTGGGACTGAGTATCGTTTACTGGGAGCCCGACTGGCACACAGAGTACCAATGATATTCGTTCTCAGCGCCCACTCATATGGACGGGGTCGGTGAGGAAAGGTGATGTTGGTGAAATTTAGGGCATCCCACATGTGCTGGGTAATCTCCTTAGCTTCCCACGGCCACTGCTCCCCCATATCCGTGCCGCCACAGACAAAACAGTTAGTAATCCCGAGGGAGAGGGCTATGTTCTCGGCTAGGTTCAGGAACATGTTCCGGGATTCGGGTGAAACAGGGAACTGGGTAGCCACGTGCTCAGCGCGGGCAATCTCATCATAAACTTCCTGGAATCCCACGATCGTAGTCTGGTAATGCGTGGGAGGCTTAGCATCGAGGCTCTGGCGTATGGTGATGTAAGTAAGCGGATCCATTCCGGCCCCATCGATGCCGAGCGCCCAGGTTTCTCTCCAGGGGACCCCATGTTCTCTGATAGGCCAGTCCAAGAGGACAGTGTTGCCGGGACCTCTGCGAAATTCACCCAGACCAGTACACCCGGGGTATCCGCCCCCCGTATAAGCGCACACGCTTTCCCATCCTGAGGTCCGGGTGTCCGCTGCACAGGGTAGCCAAGACCAAGGAGAACCATATCTTCCATCTAGAGTAAGGGGGACAAACATACTTGTGATCATTTGCATAGGCCTTGCGCCAAGCTTTACTTCCACACTTGTGGGACAAGGGGTGTTTGTCCATAGCAACACAGACATCAAAGATGAGGGTGGCCACGGTTTGAGCACCTCCTGCAAGAACGAGGGTAGAGTTTACGTAATACAAGATGCCGTCTCCCTGGACTCCCATAGACATGACGTACTGGGGCAACCCCACACTAAGGGTGACATTGTAATACCTTGGCTTGACTGGGCTGTGGCAGATAGTGAGGTTTTTCATGAGGCACCGGTGAAGTTGCATAGGGCCATCCGGTGTGATGATAACGCAGGAAGCGATGGGGTTACAGCCCTTCTCCGGGGGAAGGGACTGGTGGATGAGCATGGTGGTAAGGTTATATCCTTCAGCCGTTCGATGACGCACCAGCCGCAGACACTCGGAACAATTCGAGCTAAGGGGAGTGATCTCCACCGGGACTGGGCAGGAGTTGAGAACGAGGAGCAGGCCGAGCATTATGGTTAGGAGAAGAGGTATTCGAGTTACTGCAGCAAGAAGAGGACGAGGCTGAGGATGACTGCTCCGATAAACAGTGAGCCTAGAGCACAGAATGTCCAGGGGCTGAGCTGTTGGCTAGGCATGGAAGTAGTTCACCGCTTCTTCAGGGTTAGCCGTAGCGGAGCGTCTGGGTGGCTATGGGCTGTCCACCTCCCGGGTGGGCTGTCGGTTTTTGCAGCCGGCTTCAGTCTGGTCCAGTGTATCCAAGCTGGACTGCCTGCAATTTTAACAGCGGTTGGGGTGGTTAGGAGGACAAGGAAGGGCCCCTTCCACTTGGGCTTCAAGCAATCAGACTTGTCCCATTCTTTCACCCACACTTCATCTCCCACCCGAAACTGGTGTGTAGGGCTAGTAAGGACTAAGGGGCCTACACTCTCAGTGTACTGTTGGATGTCCTGCACTACATCGCGTAAGGCCTTCAGCTGTTTTACTAGGGAACTCTCACCCTGTATCTGCAAGGAGTCGGGAAAGGAAGGCAGAGGTGGTGGCCTGGGGTACATCATTTCATAAGGGGTGAGACAAGTAGCTTTGGGCGTGCACCTAAGGTGCAGCAATGCTAGTGGGAGCAAGTCGGGCCATTTGGCTTTGGCTTCTTGGCATAGTTTAGCTAGCTGGTTCTTCAGGGATCGGTTGGCTCTCTCCACTGCCCCACTGCTCTGGGGTCTCCAGGCGCAATGCAGCTTCCAATTGAGGCCCAATCTAGTACTGAGTTGCTGGGTCACCTCACTGGCAAATGCAGGCCCGTTATCAGAGTTGATCTGTTTGGGGAGGCCATATCTCGGCAGGATGTGGTGAATAAGTAAGGAAGTAACTTCTTTAGCCATCTCCGTCCTGGTGGGTATGGCTTCAATCCATCCGGTGTACGTACACACTGCCACAAGGATAGCTTTGTAGCCCCGGGCCGGGGGCATGTGCGTGAAGTCAACTTGACAGACTTGAAATGGGCTGGTGCCTCGGAGGATGTTACAGGGAGCAGGACCTGGTCCTGTCCGCGGGTTGTTCCGGGCACAAGTTGTGCACCTACTGGAAGCATTCTTGGTCCAGAGGGATAGTTTGTTGATGTAGTAGGTCTTCTCGAGCAGGCGTCCCAAGGCGTCTCTGCCCAGGTGGGTGCGGTTGTGGGCTTCCCTGACCACTGTCCAGGCCAGGGCTTCGGGTATCCATATTCGGCCATCCTGTAGTAGCCACCACCCATTGAGCGATTCCAGGCCCTCCTGCCGGGCCCATTCGGTTTCTTGTGGGGCATAGATGGGGGCCTCTGTGGGGAGATGGACAAAAAGCACGGGGTCAGAGGAATGAGGGAGTTGACTCGCCTTTTTGGCTGCATCATCCGCCCGCTGATTTCCCCGGGCAATGGGGTCCGTCCGGCCTGTATGAGCCCTGCAGTGCATCACAGCTACCTTCTTTGGCTTCCATACAGCCTCGAGTAGTTGGCAGATCTCAGTGGCGTTTGCGAGTCCTTTTCCCTCGGCTGTTAAGAATCTTCTTTCTTTGTTCAAGGCCCCGTATACCTGGAGGGTGAGGAAAGCATATTTGGAATCAGTATAAATGTTCACAATTTTCCCTTCTGCCCATAGGAGGGCCCTGGTGAGGGCGATCAATTCGGCTTTCTGGGCTGATGTTCCGGGTGGCAGGGCCATTGCTTCGATCACATGATCCTCGGATACGACGGCATAGCCAGCTCTCCGAATTCCTTCGATCACTTGGCTACTTCCGTCGGTGAACAAAGTGATTCCCCCCTGCCAGGGCTGGTCTTTAAGGTCGGGTCTACTAGAATGTACAGTGGCCATTACCTCTTCACAGTCATGGAGTGGTGGTTCCGGAGCCAGGAGAAGGGTAGCAGGGTTTAGGTTGGTGGTGTCCTAGATTCGCACCTCCGGATTCTCGCATAGGAGAGCTTGGTACTTGACTAGTCGGGAGTTAGTCATCCATCGGGGTCCATGGCTCTCGAGCAGGCCACGGATGGAATGGAATGGGCGTTGTCACGAGGAGCGTCTGGCCAAAGGTGAGTTTGTTGGCCTCGTGTATTAACAGACATGCGGCCGCAATGCTTCGGAGACACCCCGGCCACCCTCGTGCCACGTTGTCCATGCCCTTGGAAAGGTATGCTATGGGTCGTTGCCAGGTGCCAACTGTTTGGGTGAGGACCCCAAGTGCCAAACCCCTCTTCTCGTCGACAAACAAGTGGAACGGTTTAGTCATATCTGGCAATCCGAGCGCTGGCGGGGCCACGAGGGCCTCTTTGAGGTCCGCAAGAGCCTTCAGTTCGTGTTTCTCCCACTGGAGGGTTTGGCCCTCGAGCTCAGGTCCCTTCAGCTTGGTGTATAAGTCCTGGGTCAAAACAGCGAAATTAATGATCCAGATCCGGCAATATCCAGCTGCTCCTAGTAGCGCATGCAATTCTTTCTTATTTGCAGGAATGGGTTGGTTGCGGATAGCTTGGGTACGGGGTGTACCGAGCCTTCGGGTTCCTTCTCGAAGGCGAAATCCCAGATACTCGACTTCGATCTCACATATCTGGGCTTTCTTTCGGCTGGCTCGGTACCCTTGGGCTTCCAGGGTTTTCAAGAGGTAGAGGGTAGCTTCTGCACACTCCGTGTACGTTTCCTGGGCCACCAGCAGGTCGTCTACATACTGGACGACAGGCCCATACTCGCACTGGTAGGACTTCAGGTCTTGGGCAAGTTGATCTCCGAAGAGAGTGGGTGAGTTCTTGAACCCCTGAGGGAGCCGGGTCCACGTGAATTGCTGCTTGCTCCCGGTTTGTAAGTCTTCCCACTTGAAGGCAAACAACTGTTGACTATCAGCAGCAAGAGGGATGGAAAAGAAGGCGTCCTTCAGATCAATGACACTGTACCACTTGGTTTGGGCTGGCACTTGGGCTAGAATGGAGTACGGGTTGGGTACAAGGGCCACTATGTCAGCCACCTGGTTGTTGACCTTCCTCAGGTCCTGGACTGGTCTGTACTCTGATGTCCCTGGCTTCTTGACGGGCAACAATGGGGTGTTCCAGGCAGATCTGGCCGGTTTAAGGACCCCTTGTTGAAGGAGTTTCTGTAGGTGCGTTTGCATACTGTGTCGGGCTGCATAGGGGATGTGGTACTGTCCTTGGTTGACAATCTGGGCATTTGGTTTGAGTTTGACCCAGATGGGGATGGCGTTAACCGCCAATCCTCCGGGGTTCAATTCTGCCCACACGCTGGGCACTCCGGCCATGAGGGTTCTCCTCTGCTGTGCGAAAGGGGTATCCTGGCAATAGCGGCAGTCGTCAGGGCCTGCGATCAGGGGGGCGTGTAGTCTCCATTCTTCTCGGACAGGGCAGACAAGTGTTACTGGTCGGCCTTCGAACTGGGCTTCTACTTCTCCCGTAGCCTTGAATTTTAAGATGGCTTGGAGCTTACACAGTAGGTCCCGGCCAATCAGGGGGACTGGACACTCAGGGATATGTATGAACTGGTGGGACACCATCGTTCCTCCGACTTGAATGTGTCGTTCCTTGAGGAGCGGGGCTGTGAGGGACTTTCCTGAGGCTCCCACAATCGGTATGGTTTCTTTCGTGGGAGGGGCTATGGCAGTGGTGATGACAGATCGTTGGGCCCCTGTATCTAATAGGGCCCTCATTTGTTGTGTCCCCATCTGGATTTCCACCAGAGGGTCAGTGGGGACTCTGCCCTCCCGGTCACTTCATGCGGAGTAGCCCTGGGCCGCATCGATGGCCATCTGCCACTCCTGTTGTTCGATGTGTCCCCGGCCTCGGCCTCGTTGCCCCTGTCTGGGGCCTCTTGGGCGGTCGTCATCCACCGCCTCTCGGTTTTGGTCTCGTGGCTTCTCCGGGCAATCCGCCCACCAATGCCCTTCTTGTCGGCAGTTGGCGCACTGGCTCCGTCCTATAGGGGACCTCGTTCCCCTACCCCTTCTGCCCCTTCCCCTGCTGCGTGGCCTTGACCCCAAGCGCTCCTCCAGCACAGCAGCCAGCACATCCGCATTTTCACGCATCCGTCTACTTGCCTCTTTTCGGGCCTCAGATTTCTCTTCCTGGTCGCGGTATCCGAACACACGATCAGCTATAGCCTTCAGTTGGCTTATGCTCATCCCCTCAAATCCTTCGGTCTTCTGAATTTTTTTCCGGATGTCTGGCGCTGACTGGCTAACGAAACTCATAACCACTGTGGGGACATTCTTTGGATCCTCGGGATTTATTGGGCTGTGTCTTCTAAATGCTTCCATAAGGCGTTCTAGGAAATCCCCTGGGCTCTCATGTTTCTGCTGGACAACGTTGTGGATCTTTCCCATATTAGTTATTTTCTGTTTTCCCTTTTGCAAGGCCGTTAGATAGGCCTGCTGATATTGGCGGTTGCGGTTCTGACCGTCCTCAGTCCGGTAATCCCAATCGGGGCGTGCGGTGGGCACCTCCCTTCTTATGCGATCTTCTATCTGCGCTTCGTCTGGGTGGGCTCTTCTGACTGCTTCCTCCATATTCTGTTGTAGCAGGCGGCGTTCTTCAGTGGTCAGGATGTGGGCACTCAATTGTCTGAGATCACCCCAGGTCGGGTTGTAGCTGTATATTATGCCCTCCACCAGTTCTACAAGTTGCTCAGGCTTTTGTTCGTAGGAAGGTCCATGCACTTTCCAGTTATACAGGTCAGCACTGGAGAAAGGAACGTGGGTGTAGACTGTTGATTCAATGGGCTGGCCTTCCGGGGTCGGAGTGTACGTCGTTGATTGTCGGATTGGAAACAGGTCGGCGACATCCGCTCGTTGGCTTGGAGGGAGGGTACTTATCGGGCTCGACTGGGGAAATCGAGTTACCAGTTTTGTAACCCTCTGACTTTTCCTGGAAGTTCCGGGGGCTGCGGGTTCAGTTTCAGAAGTTCCTTCAGCGTCCGACCCTGGGGCGGAGGCCCCGGCGGTACTCTGGCCCTCGGCCAAATTCGCGAGGTTGGGGTATATGGGACTGTAGGGAGGTGGCACCGGGTCCTCCTCGTAGACCTCTGCCGTACTGAGTATAGGGGCCTTCTGACCCTTTCCAGTATTTAGGGAGCCCTGGGCCTTATCTCGGCTATCCTTCGAGGGTCTTGGGAGGGTATTAGTGGTGCTGGGTGTGGCTACACTGGTAGGGGTGTTTCCTATGGCCTTCGTGACGGCCAGGGTAACCGAGGATTTAAAAGTCTTGGCCATGGCCTGGGCTTTCAACTTGGTCTTATGACCCTTTCTCTGGCCTAATACCATAAGGGCGGCCTTTTCCACATTATGCTGGGCCCAGGCCGGAGGGGTTCCGGACCACGTTAAGCCACCCCTCCACATATGGGATATCCTCGGGACAGCCTGGGTTTCCCTCAACTATAACAACATCCATAACTGCAGCCACTTTCTCATATTCGAATGAGCCCTCCGGTGGCCAGTCGACAAACCTCCCTAAACCGGGCCACATAAATTGACATCGCTGTATCATCCCGGCTCTACTGCATTGTTCTTGGTCGAACACTTCGCTAAAGTGTTCAGTCATTAAATCTAACGGAGTAGATCCACCCCCGCCCATCCTAACCTGAGTGCCAAAGGATAGCAGACAGACAGAGGGGGAAAAAGATGGTGGAGGAGTAAGGGGTCTCGCTCCACCGGACACAAAAGGGTCAACAGTCAGCCTGACCGGAATGCGGTCACCCGATCCGAAACTGCAGGCCCACTCACTCAACTTTCACACGCCACAAGAAACCCTCCTGTTCGGTTCCTTCGCAGAGCCTAGTGGGTTTCGGGACCTAGTCCGTACTAGACACTGGCTAAGAGGGAGATCAAGCCTCTCTTCGACCCTTTACTGGGTCGGTCACTACCCAGAGTGTACTCGCCTGTCCGCCGTCTTCGGACGTGGCCTGCTGGCGCGCTCTCCTCCTGAGTTCTAGAAAGGTGTCTTGCTGGACCCACACAGCCCCGCCGCCAGCCAGCCGGCGTCTATCCGCCCTCCCTCGGAGGTGGACGCTGAACTCAGCGGTGGCCACTCACCACCCGCTCGGGGGGAGGGGGGCGATCACCCGACCCAACTGCGGTGGGGGAGGGGAAAGAATATAATCCGTTTCCCTCTATGTACTCCTGGCTGGCTCACCAGATGTAACAGGACCCTCAGCTGAGTAAATCAGGAGACAAGAGGCAACTGGTTCCAGCAAGACAGCTTTATTGCTAGCAATGTACAGCACTGAGTTCCGTCTCAGAATACTGTGTGTCAGAAACCAGCTGACACTTACATTTATACCTCCCCTCTGGGCCTGCGCATTAGGCCCCTTATACATCACAGTTGTCATGCGCAGTAAACATTTGTAGTTCTTGTAGTTCTTACAGTACATACACACGTCATAACACTGAAATGATACTGGCAGGGAAAACGAAACTTATTTCCCCGTTCACACACACACACACATAATCCCACAATGCTTCTTTCACAGAGTTTATAAGGCTCAATAGAGCTTAAGGCTCAGAGATGCAGGGTGGGGGTGGCTACACTCCCAGATTATCTTTTATTCATGTAGCGACTACGTGCAGGCTGGTTTTGTGTACAAGCCTTGGCTACTAAATGTTACAAGCGATTATCTACTGCCCTGCATCCTGTCTGAAACAGTTATTCCAGCATTTTTGGTATATTGCAAACAGAAGCTGACAGTTTGTAGTTACAGTACAGTGCAAGAGAATATAAAAGTTCTATAAAAGCTCTGGTTTGAATTGTAGTATAAAGAAACCAAAGTCCTTGATTAAATATGCACAGGTCTTGAGGTAGTCCCATCAGTCCTGATCCGGCACCGATGCAGGCCAGATCCAGCCGTCACTCCTACAGTAGCTCTAGGTGAGTTAAATTCAGGTACATTAGGGCAGTGTTTTTTAACTTCAAGTCAAGTCCCCTTTAATTCAGACAAATTTCAACTGAGTACCTGTGTAGGAATCAGTAATCACGCTGTCTCCTACTGTTTAGCGTAGGACTTAGACTGTTATAAGTAATGGTTTTTGAACTCTGGAAACACGTCTTATATTAGCTGACTTTTAGTTCAAAACCTCTTAGTATTTACTGATAAGCTATAAGGAGTACATATTAATAATAATTAAAACATATTATTTACAGAGAAAAAATATGAAACACAGTATAACGGAAGATCTTCTCCTTGCCCCTAACCAGCTTCAGGATTTATTTTTTTTATTATAGAGAAAGCTTGCTGAATCTTTTGGCAGTTCCCGTAGTTGGCCCTTAACCGACTTGCTTATATTCATTCTGTTGTCTTTGTGATATGAATTTTTTGTGTTTTCCTATATTGATTCACTTTAATCATGGTCCTTCTGTTGTGGACTGATATTTGATTATTTGTTTTAATTCTATTTTTGTTCAATTTGGATTATTGGATATAATATATAAAATTTCATAAATAAAAACATAAAAAAATATAACTGAAAAAAGAATTGGAAGAAAAAGTTCCTAATACAAATATGTGAAATGAAAATTCTCCGAGAACAAGCAGGCTATTTAATACTCATATGTGAGTGACATCATCCAGGTCGCCTGGTGCAGAATGCTTTAACAGTGTATATAACTTTAAGAGCCACACTCAAGCATTCCCATTGCACATGCATAAGTGCCATCCCACCCGCTGTGAAAGCATGGGACCAGCAGTCTATTCTCATCCGCCATAAGGCAAGAACACGTTCGCGGCTCCTCACAGCATATGGTGTGTGATAAACGTTTTGAGTAATTTTTTGTTTCTTCTCTGCGAGATTTTTATCCTGCTTCTATTTGTTTTGCCCTTCTGGGTTTTTTCTCCCTTCCTGTAGTGTTTTAGGTTCTTCCCCACTTTTTGGTTTCCTTTATTTTTATTTTCAGTGGCCAAATTAAACAACTCGATAGTTGCTTCAAAAAGAGAAAAAGCACCAGAAAAAGACAGAAAAACTCCCGACCAAAGCTCAGGCCTTCCACCCAAGAAGGTGAGGGACTGGGTTCTTCAGAGAGTAACATGCTAAGTGCCAGGGAATAAAGGAGCTGGGTAATAAAACAATATAAAAACACAGGAGAAGGAAAAAATCGTGGCTAGGTGAGGGAGGCATTACAAAGAAGTGGTGTAAACCAAAGGAAGCGTTTCAGGGGGAATGGATGGACCATTAACAATTAGGACCTTAGTAGCATATCTTTTGAAACATGATACAATACATGAGAAACCACAACAAAATAAGAGAGCAATACAGAGAAAACCAAATGCAGCAAAAATTAGGCTTTTAAAAGTAGCACTCAAATAAGATCACCAAGAAAATAGGCCTGAAAACCAGGCATCAGCTGAAAAGTCAACTGGGTTGGCTGCTGTTTGCATATGATACTCAAGCTTATAAAGTTCAGCAATAATTTTAAATTGCCCTCATCAGAAGAATGAAGTACAACAGGTTGAAATAAAAAGAGCACAGACCCCCCTCCCTGACTAGCCAGTAGATAGTCAAGGGCAGTTTGGTTCTGTAAAGTCATTTGAGTGTTTGCAGCTAATTCCTTAGAGATGGCATTGAGATCTTCAGTAGATAAATTAATAAATTTTAGCATATTATAATGAAATTTCTGAATCCACTTTGCATTTGCAACAGCTTGAACCCCAGAAGCAAAGAAAGAAGTAGCACCAATTTCAGCGGTAGAAAACAAGCGAAATTCATTAGGAACATCAGTAGAAATAAAATAGTTGAACCGCTTAGTCTGCTTAGAGGTAAAAGGAAAATCTGAAAGAGGAAAGGTAGCGACAGGGGAAAAAAAGTGGATAGGCGCACAAAGGCCTGAAGCATTACGGGGAATATATTGGTATAAATAAGTAGAACACTGCCAGAAAATATCCGTGAAAGGAAAGAGAAAACAAGAAGAATTAAAAGGAACAATCTGGGCACAGGACAGTAGAGATCCCAAATGTTGGCCTGAGCTGGAGAACGAAATACAGAAGAGGGGTTGAAAGAAGAGGGTCAGCCACAAAAACAGGTGTAAGGGGTAAGGAAGCATTAGGCAGAGGGTGATTAATGCAGCTAAGGAAAAGTTCAGTTAGAGTAAGTGTAATTAGTTGGCTATCAAACCAAGAGTAAATGTGAGGAGTTTGACAGATAGGAGGAAAGAAAACCAAGGGAAGTACAAAATATAGTAGATTTTAATTTAGTGAGTACTACGGCAGAACCATTGCGTGCATAGCAAGAGGATACATTGTGGGAATCTCCAACGAGAGTCTGCGTACAGGGAAAAGAAACAAACAGCGAGGGAGTAGAAAGGATGGATGGAAGAAAGAATAATATCATAAGGATTTGGACCACAATCACATTCACAATTGTGCGTGGTCCATTGAGCAACCTGCACTTGGAAGTATTGGGGCATGCGATGGCAAGTGCCAGCGTGCAGTAAACAATAAACTTCGTGGATGGAAAGAGGTTCAGAAAGAACAAAGGAAAGAGCGGTAAGAGCAAAGAAAGAGTGCACACACACTACACAAGAGTAACTTGCACAGCAGAGGACACCATATAATACCAGGCATTAGAAGACCAAGCAACTGAGGAGGCGGACATATTACATAGTAACATAGTAGATGACGGCAGAGAAAAACCTGTACGGTCTACACAGTCTGCCCAACTCATATGTGCTACTTTATGTGTATACCTAACCTTGATTTGTATCTGCCATTTTCAGGGCACAGTCCGTAGAAGTCTGCCCAGCACTAGCCCCGCCTCCCACCACCGGTGCTGCCACCCAATCTCCTCTAAGCTTCTGAGGATCCATTCCTTCTGAACAGAATTCCTTTATGTTTATCCCACGCATTTTTGAATTCCGTTACCGTTTTCATCTCCACCACCTCCCACGGGAGGGCATTCCAAGTATCCACCACTCTCTCCGTGAAAAAATACTTTGTGACATTTTTCTCGAGTCTGCCCCCCTTCAACCTCATTTCATGTCCTCTAGTTCTACCGCCATCCCATCTCCTTAATGCTATTAAGGGTAGCATTGAGTGTAATAAGAGAAAAGGAGGGATAGGAAGGCGGAAACTGAGCAAAAAGGACACGAGGAGGGAAAAGAACAAAAAGAATAAAAGGCAAATAAAACATGGTAACAAAGTTCAAAGTGAACTAGGTCCCTGAAGAAACAGTAGGTGAAGGCCAGCTAAGTAAAGCTGCTGTAGGAGTAATAGCCACAAGGCAAAAGGGTCCGGAATACACAGCAGCTGTCCAAAGTTTGTGTGTAAAATTCTTGCGGTACATCAGGAGGTGTATTTTCAAAGCACTTAGACTTATAAAGTTTCATAGGTTACTATGGAACTTTGTAAGTCTAAGTACTTTGAAAATACACCTCCAGGTCTCCAGACTGATATCGATAGGTCAAAGGGGAAATGACAGTAGGAGTAGTAGATGATTGTCGGAGTGTTGTAATCTGTTGTGTTGAAACCTGTAAATTACGAACAAAAACAGACATTTCATCAGGCTTACAGGGAGGTATAGGAAATTGAGATAGTGGCGGAAGTGTCAGTAATCGCCCAGTACATAGTTCAAAAGGAGTCAATTTGGAAACTCTGAGCGGAGAAATTCGCAAAGCATACAGTGCTGCAGGAAGGACAGTCAGCCAAGGTTGAGAAAAAGATGCAGTTAAAAGTTTAGTTTTCAGTAGACCATTACAACACTCCACTAAACCATTTGAAGTAGGCGAATACACAGATACATATCACAAATCAAAATGCAGATCTGCAGAAAGGAGAATCATAAGAGTGTTACGAATGTGGGTTCCATTATCAGTAACAATACAATGAGGAATACCAAAGCGAGGAACAAGGTCATTAACAGGAAGCGTGCCATCACTTCTGAGGACTCAGAGCAGCATGGCTTAGCTTCAGTCCACTGATAAAAAGCACAAACTGTCACCAAAAGCTATTGATAGCCTGAACAAGAAACTTGCATATCAGTAAAATCACAATACCATTCAAGAAAAGGGCCAGAAGGCTTAGGTATGTGACCAGAAGGAATAATAGATCCCCTACGGGGAACAGAAGTAGTACAGACAGCACAAGATTGAACAACAGAATGACAGCGCTGCTTCAGGTTTGGGGCCCATAGGAAAGTAGACAACAAGTCAAACATCACCTGAGCAGAGTGGTGGAAACTGTAGTGGTATTCATGCTAAAGGAGCAATAAAAAGTCCAATGGAGAACAAGGAAGATCATTAGGACCAAACCAGCCTGAAGAAGTGCAGGTTGCCCCCAGTGACCCGTTTCTTCGGTGGAAGCAAAACATTGCAGATCCTGTATGGAAGGAAAAGTGGACAGAGGGGAAGGTGTCGAATGAGTGGAAACAAAAATAGTGGAGGAGGAAGTCAAAGCATAAGAAACAATATCCTTAGCAGCAAAATCAGCCAAAGCATTGTTTTTGCTATCTAAGTAGTAGAAGCAGTATGAGACAGGTGCCAACAAATGTCAGTGGGCTGCCCAGAATCAGAATGAGTAATAAGAGATTCAAGGATTAAGAACCAAATAAGAAAAGCCTGTATAGGGGAGCCAGAGGAAGAAACAAAACCACAATTGTTCCACTTCCACAAATGCTCATGAATGAAAGAAACAACATAATGAGAATCAGCAATAATAGTTAGTTCATTGAGAGGAGCAGTCAACAAGGTAGCTGCCACAGCGGCAAGTTCCGCCTTCTGGACAGAGTATCCAGAGGGCAGGAGACATTGATGACAGGCAAGCAACTGTTCATTCTGGGTAAATTGAAGGAAAGCAAAACCAACAGTGGAATCCAATGAAGAAGCATCAGTAAACCAAAAAGTACCAGAAGGAAAGGGGTCAGAGGATAAAATGAGATTAAAAGGAAGGGGAAGAGTTTGGATTCCACAAAGATGTGGGGGAGGAGGGGATAAAGGAAAATCCAAAAGGTCCAGGAGAAAGGATCAGATTTATGGATAGGAACAAGGGTTACAGCAGACTTCAGAAGAGTTGCTACACAGGAACCTAAACATGAAGAAGCGAAGGTAAAATGAGGATGAGCTAATAGAGAAGAAACATCATGGGAAGTATGAAGAACAACAGAGACACCTGTAGTTTAAGAACGGCAGCAGAAGCTGCAACCAATCCTTGTTCATAGGGGGAAAAGGCAAGCTCCACTGGAATAAAAAAAAAACAGAAAAATAAGCCACTGGGTTAGAGGAAGGGAATTGGGCTCCAGTCGCAGCCCAACCATTATCTTGATGATGCACATAAAGGTATACCGACAAAGGACAAAAAAGGAGAATCCAAAAGAAGAATTGAGAGATCAGTGAACTTGGAGGAGATCCATGTGGATTCCTACGTAGAGGTAGGGTACATGTAGAAAAAGCAGGAATCCACAATCTTCAAAAGTTAAAGAGTCCCAATAAGTCTCGTAACTGCTGAAGCCTCGGATAGCTTAATTGGGAAAGAGTCTCCTGAAATGAACAAGTTAGTTTTACCTTGCAATCCAATGTGAAAACCCAGAAATGAAATTTACGTTGTCAAATTTGGGCTTTCTTTGGATTGACCTTATAATCACAGTCCTGTAAAACATCAAGAAGCTTATGAGTATAGTACATACAAGAGTCAGCTGTGGGAGTAGAGAGAAGCAAATCATAAACATAAGAAAGACGAGTAACATCTTCCGGCAATGAGGAAGTAAATGCCGCCAAATCATGAGAAAGCACCTTGGAGAACACAGAAGGACTCTCTGCATACCCCTGTAACAGCCTTGCCGATCAGTAAGTTTGGCCATCATACTGAAATGCTGTTAGAGTATTACGTCCCTCACCTGTACGACGCTCCTCCTGGCTAGGACGAGGATTGGTCTTGGGAAGGTCTGTTTCGGTTTCCTAAGTCTGGCAGCCGTCATCCGACTTAGAGCAATGGTACAGCCATCTTGGATAGATCATATCCCAGGAAGCCATCTTGGACTAACGAGGACAGGAAGGAAGCCCATATTTGGTCCTTAGAGCTCTACTGATGGGGGCAGCCATCTTGGTTCAGCTGCACATGCTTTAGCCTAATTCCTCCTCTACTTAAGGCACTGCCTCCAGCCCTTCAGTGCTTCGGCTTCTGCTGCGCAGAGGTTGTGGTCTGCATCCGTGTTCCTTACCTGATTCCTGAGTTTCCTGTGTTTCGACCTTGGCTTGTTTCCTGACCACGCGTTGTGTTGCTGCCTGCCTTTTGACCCTGGACTGTGTTTGGACTATTCTCAGCTCTACTGTTTTCCTGGCTCTTGGACTGTGTCTGTTGGCTACCTGTCTGGTCGGTGGTTCTGCAACCCCGCCGGTTCCGGAAGTCCTGCCGGCCGCTTGAACGCAGGGGCTCAACTCCTGGGGAATAGTGGCTAAGTGCAGATGAAGCTAGGGGTTGTCTGGCTGCCTGACCGAGTACGGTGCACTCCATCTTCGCCATGCTCAGTCGGGGCACAAGGGCTCACATCTCCAGTCATAACAGTAAGCCGAAGCCATGAGCTCGCCAGACAAGAACGAGCTGTCCAACCTGGCTCAGGTTCTACACCAGCAGCAGGCTCAGCTAACCTGCTGATTGTGTACAAACCCTTTTCCCATAGTTTTAAACTGAAATTTTCTCTAGAAATAGGCATAGTTTTAAACTGAAACCTTTTCTAGAGGTAGAAACTAAACAGCTAAAAACTCTTGTTCTAAAAGGCAGTTGTTTTCTGTTCCTTAGCTGCTGTAGAGGTAGCACATCCAGCGACCTCAATTAAGTGTTAATTAAGGTGTGGGGAAGTAGAATACTTGCATAGGTTGCTGAGTCAGCTTCAAAGAGCCTGTTTAAAAAAGGCCCCTTAGATTCAAAACTATATAAAGAGGAAAGGTCCCACTGAACTTTCTTTCTGAGAAGTTCCGAGAGAAGAGGACATTTCTCTGGTAAGTGAACACAATTTTGCTTTGTGCTTTGGGAACTTAGATTGGGGTTCAAAGGAGGAATTGTAGGTTAGTGATAGGCAAAATAAAAATATAAAAAGCAAATTTTATCAACTAATCTCCATAGTCTTTTCTACTTAGTTTTAAAAACTTTGCACCACAGCATTAACAGAATGTAGCAGGCATTGCAGGATCTAGTTTAGTCTTCCCACCCGCCCATCCCTAGGACAACTCTTCATTTATAGCCAGTTATTCTAATTAGGGTAACAAGCAAGGAGTGCTATTACAGAGTTTTAAATACATTTCATTGCCATCTAAGAAGGAAACACTAAATCATACAATATACTATATAAACTAAAAGACACTTTTATATTAGGCTAATATCCTTAATACTGTAGCAAGTTATAAATTATTGAAAAACTCAAAAACACTACGATGGAGTCAGCAGTCCAGCAGCGAGAGGGGTGCTATCCAGTCTTTTGCATTGAGTGTCACATGTATGATTATCTCCCAGTTGGTGAGATGTGATATGTGTGTGCCCGATGCAAAGAGCTCCTAGCTCTCAGAGAATGTGTCCATTCTCTTGAGGCTAGAGTAGCAGACTTGGTGTAGCTGAGGGAGACAGAGAGGTACATAGAGGAGACCTACAGGGATGTTGTAGAGAAGTCCCACCTCCAGTCTGGTAGCCCCTGTGCTATCTTGGAGGAAGGAGGTCTCCTAGAAGGAGAACATCACCCTGGTAAAGTAGGAACTACTCCTGTAGGCAGGACCTGCCCACCAGGGGATGTATTGTCCTTTCGCACCGAGGATATGTCTCCAAGTGCTGCCTGGGAGGGAAAGGTTAGGACAGTTGTTGTAGTTGGTGATTCGATCATTAGGCATATAGATATCTACTACTACTATCACCTAACATTTCTAGAGCGCTACTAGGGTTACGCAGTGATGTACAGTTTAACAAAGAAGGACAGTCCCTGCTCGAAGGAGCTTACAATCTAAAGGACGAAATGTCAAGTTGGGGCAGTCTAGATTTCCTGAATAGAGGTATGGTGGTTAGGTGCTGAAAGCGACATTGAAGAGGTGGGCTTTGAGCAAGGATTTGAAGATTGGCAGGGAGGGGGCCTGGCGAATGGGCTCAGGGAGTTTATTCCAAGCATGGGGTGAGGCGAGGCAGAAAATATCTGGGTGGCTGGTGGACGTGAGGATTGCCTGGTGACTTGCCTGCCTGGTGTGAAGGTGGCAGACCTCACACATCACCTAGATAGGATTTTAGATAGTGATGGGGAGGAGCCGGCTGTCTTGGTACATGTGGGTACCAATGACATAGGAAAATGTGGGAGAGAGATTCTAGAAGCCAAATTTACGCTCTTAGTTAGAAAGCTCAAACCCAGATCCTCTAGGGTAGCATTTTCTGAAATGTTATCCGTTCCACGTGCAGGGCCCAAGAGACAGGCAGAGCTCCGGAGTCTCAATGCGTGGACGAGACAATGGTGCAGGAAGGAGGGTTTTAGATTTGTTAGGAACTGGGCAACATTCTGGAGAAGGGGGAGCCTGTTCCGAAAGGATGGGCTACACCTTAACCAGGGTGGGACCAGGCTGCTGGCATCGGCATTTAAAAAGGAAATAGAGCAGCTTTTAAACTAGAAACGGGGCGGAAGGCCGACAGTCGCTCAAAAGCAAATGGTTCGGGATAAGGTATCTTTTAAAGATATCACCGAAACAGGGAAGATAGGGTATCCTGATAGTGAGGTTGCAAAAGAGACCGTAGATCAGGTGTCCTTAAATAAAAATAAAAATCAGACAAAAGATTGCAAATTAATACTGTCAAGTATTGCGCATGATGTAAATAGAAACAACAAACATAGGTTGAAATGTCTATATGCGAATGCCAGGAGCCTAAGAAATAAGATGGGAGAGTTAGCATATATTGCACTAAATGAAACATTAGATATAATAGGCATCGCTGAGACATGGTGGAAGGAGGATAGCCAGTGGGACACTGTCATACCGGGGTACAAATTATATCGTAGTGATAGGGTGGATCGAATTGGTGGAGGGGTAGCACTGTATATTAACGAGAGCCTTGAATCAAATAGATCGAAAATTCTGCAAGAAACAAAACACTTCTTGGAATCACTGTGGATTGAAATTCCATGTGTAAAGGGGAAAAGGATATTGATAGGAGTATACTACCGTCCGCCTGGCCAGGATGAACATACGGATGCAGAAATGTTAAAGGAAATTAGGGAGCAAACAAACTGGACAACACAATAATAATGGGTGATTTCAATTACCCCGATATTGACTGGGTAAATGTAACATCGGGGCATGCTAGGGAGGTAAAATTCCTTGATGAAATCAAGGACAGCTTTATGACGCAGCTGGTACAGGAGCCGACGAGAGAAGGAAAATTTCTAGACCTAGTCCTTAGTGGAGCGCATGATCTGGTGCGGGAGGTAATGGTGCTGGGGCCGCTTGATAACAGTGATCATAATATGATCGGATTTGATATTAGCTTTAAAGTAAGTATACATAGGAAATCAAATACGTTAGCATTTAAAAAAAGGAGACTATGATAAAATGAGAAGAACGGTGAAAAAAAGAGGAGTGGCTGCGAGGGTCAAAAATTTACATCAGGCGTGGATGCTGTTCAAAAACACCATCCTGGAAGCGCAGGCCAAATATATTCCGCGTATTAAAAAAGGAGGACGGAAGACCAAACGACAGCCGGCGTGGTTAAAAAGTAAGGTGAAGGAAGCTATTAGAGCTAAAAAAAAATCCTTGAGAAAATGGAAGACTGAACCGACTGAAAATAATAAGAAACAGCGTAAGGAATGTCAAGTCAAATGCAAAGCGCTGACAAGGAATGCTAAGAGGGACTTTGAAAAAAAGATTGCGTTGGAGGCAAAAACACATAGTAAAAACTTTTTTAGGTATATTAAAAGCAGGAAGCTGGCAAAAGAATCAGTTGGACTGCTAGATGACCAAGGAGTAAAAGGGGCAATCAGGGAAGACAAAGCCATAGTGGGGAGATTAAATGAATTCTTTTCTTCGGTCTTCACCGAGGAAGATTTGGGTGGGATACTGGTGCCAGAAATGGTATTTGAAGCTGTAAACCTGGAGGATGTAATGGGGCAGTTGTACAAACTGAAGAGTAGCAAATCTCCTGGACTGGATGGTGTTCATCCCAGAGTACTGATTGAACTGAAAAATGAGCTTGCGGAGCTATTGTTAATAATATGTAATTTATCCTTAAAATCGAGTGTGGTACCGGTAGATTGGAGGGTGGCCAATTTAACGCCGATTTTTAAAAAAGGTTCCAGAGGAGATCCGGGAAATTATAGACTGGTGAGTCTGATGTCGGTGCCGGGCAAAATGGTAGAGACTATTATTAAGAACAAAATTACAGAGCATATTCAAAAGCATGGATTAATGAGACAAAGTCAACATGGATTTAGTGAAGGGAAATCTTGCCTCACCAATCTACTACATTTCTTTGACAGGGCGAACAAACATGTGGATAAAGGTGAGCCGGTTCATATTGTGTATCTGGATTTTCAAAAGGCAATTGACATAATACCTCATGAAAGAATCCAGAGGAAATTGGAAAGTCATGGGATAGGAGGTAGTGTTCTATTGTGGATTAAAAACTGGTTAAAAGATAGAAAACAGAGAGTAGGGTTAAATGGTCAGTATTCTCAATGGAGAAGGGTAGTTAGTGGGTTTCCCCAGGGATCTGTGCTGGGATCGCTGTTTTTTAACATATTTATAAATGACCTAGAGATGGGAGTAACTAGTGAGGTAATTAAATTTGCTGATGACACAAAGTTATTCAAAGTCGTTAAATCGCAGGAGAATTGTGAAAAATTACAAGAGGACCTTACAAGACTGGGAGACTGGGTGTCTAAATGGCAGATGACGTTTAATGTGAGCAAGTGCAAAGTCATGCATGTGGGAAAGAGGAACCCGAATTATAGCTGCATCATGCAAGGTTCCTTGTTAGGAGTCACGGACCAAGAAAGGGATCTAGGTGTCGTCGTTGATGATACATTGAAACCTTCTGCTCAGTGTGCTGCTGCGGCTAAGGCAACTACAATGTTAGGTATTATTAGGAAAGGAATGGAAAACAAAAATGAAGATGTTATAATACCTTTGTATCGCTCCATTGTGCGACCGCACCTCGAGTATTGTGTTCAATTCTGGTCGCCGCATCTCAAAAAAGATATAGTGGCATTAGAAAAGGTACATAGAAGGGTGACCTACATGTCCTTAAATCAAAAAGCTAGTTGTAATTTATTATTATATAAATGCAAACTATATAAATAGGGGAATATGACAAGTAAACTGTTAGCTAGTTCTTCCCTTGAAAATATGCAAAAATATTACCAGGATCCACTTGAATGATGCTGTTGTACATGATGCTCCTTCTATTGCTCGAGCTTTTTTGGATTTTTACCAATACCTATATGGTGGATGTGACTCAGTAGGATGTCTTTTTCAAAATCTTGAGCTGCCTCAAATTACACCTCAAGAGGCGGCATTGCTGGTGTGCACTATTGAAATGGGGGAAATTCAACAAGCCATTAAGAAATTGAAACCAGCTAAGGCACCAGGCCCAGACGGGTTCGTCAGTCAGTTTTATAAATTCATAGCCGACTTGGTGGCAGACACACTATCCTGCTTATAATCGAAATAGAAAAACGCCTATATTGTGACCCAAATCGGGAGATAGACGTTTATCTCACAAAAACGAATAAAGCGGTATAATCAAAAGCCGAATTTGGACGTTTTCAACTGCACTCCATCGCGGATGCGGACAAAGTTGATGGGGGCGTGTCGAAGGCGTGGTGAAGGCGGAACTGGGGCGTGGCTAGCGGCCGATCAGAGATGGGCGCCTTTAGCCGATAATGGAAAAAAAATATGCGTTTTTAGCGAGAATTTAGGGCACTTTTCCTGGACCCTGTTTTTCCACGAATAAGGCCCCTAAAAGTGCCCTAAATGACCAGATGACCACTGGAGGGAATTGGGGATGACCTCCCCTGACTCCCCCAGTGGTCACAAACCCCCTCCCACCACAAAATATGCCGTTTCACAACTGTTTATTTTCACCCTCAAATGTCATACCCACCTCCCTGGCAGCAGTATGCAGGTCACTGGAGCAGTTATTAGGGGGTGCAGTGGACTTCAGGCAGGTGGACCCAGGCCCATCCCCCCCCCCACCTGTTACACTTGTGCTGGTAAATGGGAGCCCTCCAAACCGCCCCCCAAACCCACTGTACCCACATGTAGGTGCCCCCCTTCACCCCTTAGGGCTATAGTAATGGTGTAGACTTGTGGGCAGTGGGTTTTGAGGGGGATTTGGGGGGCTCAACACCCAAGGGAAGGGTGCTATGCATCTGGGAGCTGTTTTACCCTTTTTTTTTTTTTTTTTTGTAAAAGTGCCCCCTAGGGTGCCTCGGTTGGTGTCCTGGCATGTGAGGGGGACCAGTGCACTACGAATCCTGGCCCCTCCCACGAATAAATGTCTTGGAGTTATTCGTTTTTGAGCTGGGCGCTTTCGGTTTCCATTATTGCTGAAAAACAAAAACGCCCAGCTCAAAAAAAGATAAACGTCCATGTTTTTCGAAAATAGGGTTCGGTCCGCCCCTTCATGGACCCGTTCTCGGAGATAAACGCCCATGGAGATAGACATTTCCGTTCGATTATGCCCCTTCACGTGCCTTATATAAGGAATTTAGTAATACTGGGATGATGGGACTCTAAAAGAATAGGGCCCACGAGGTCCTTCTCCCTAAGCAGGGCAAGAATACAGAGTTAGTGGGTTCCTTTCATTTCTTTGATTAATCAAGACCTTAAAATTTTCACCTCAATTTTGGTGTCCCAGCTGAACCTGATCCTCCCTAGACTGGTGCATGCAGATCAGACCAGCTTTCTTCTGGGGCAGTACGCATTCACCAACATCATTCAGGCTCTGTTGGCACTTCGGATACATGGTGAGGAGGAGGAGCTAGTCAGCTTGGATGCTGAAAAGTTCTTTGATCGGGTGAATTGGAATTCTATGCATTGAATGTTGGGGCGATTTGGGATCGGTGGGGACTTTCTGCATTGGCTGCGGGTGTTATATAAGGCACTCAAGGCCCAGCTGTTATTAAATGGGACTCATTCACTCAACTTTTCCCCCATTGTTGGGGAGAATTGCCCTTTGTCTCTGCTTCTTTTAGTTCTTACTTTAGAACCCCTGACCATTAAATTATGCACAACAGCTACTATTGCGGGGATTCAGTTGGAGACTACAGAGCAGAAAATACATCTTTTTGCAGACAACATGCTGTTGTTTCTGGGGGATCAGGATATGTATATCATCTATTTTCATATTTTTATATACATGGGTATTAACACACTGTTTTTTAGTAACGTAATATAGTTTTTAAATATTTTGTCAGTTTACATATTTTGTCAGTCTATATATAATCTTTATTATTATTTTAATTGTGGTTTTTAATTGTTATGCTATTTGTTTTATAGCCCCTGGCGCAGCCCTGTTGGGCGAAACACGGCCAGTGTCGGGCTGATTTGTTTTTTGGTTGTCATTCAATAAACTATTTTCTTTGATTGATCTGCTCTTTTTGTCCTTCCATCGAGAAATAATATAAGCCATCCAGGTTCTGTCAGAAAGAAAGTCTTGGGCTTAGAGCTCAAAAATTATTTTGCACTGGTTGAGAAATCCTCTACTGTCTTTGGGATCACCGTCATATCTCGGTGGTGCCTTAAGACGATACCTGACATTACAAGAGCTATTGCCAGTACTGGGTCCGACCTCAGAGGAATCAAAGCTTGAGAAACTGTTGATTTCAGGTAGTGGTCCTGGAATGCCTCCATACATTCCTAGAGCTGGTCCATGAGTGCCTCCATGCGTTGCTGGATCTGTTCCAAAACTTTGGATGGCTTCATGATGACGAGAAAGCTGAAGAGAGTGATTCTGAAGCCTCTGCAAGGTGGCTCATGGCCTTTGCAATCTGTCACAGAGTCAGGAGTAGTGAGCCCTTGGGCCACTGCCGGCAACCGGCAGCAGCAGTCAAACCACCCGAACAAGGGTCATGGCTGGTACAAACAGGACCGGAACTGAAGCTGAAGAGAGGCAGGACTGGAACTGAAACTGAAGACAGGCAGGACTGGAACAAGCAGGACTGGAGCTGAAGCTGAAAACAGGCAGGACCGGAATAGGCTGGACTGGAAGAGGCAGGGCTGGAACTGAAGCTGAAGACAGGCAAGACTGGAGCAAGCCGGACTGGAAAAAGCAAGACTGGAACTGGGCCAGATGCACTAAACAAAACGAGCCTTTAATGACCCTATACCAAACAAATTTGTAATCGTGGCATGCATTAAAGGCCATTTTCCGATGACGCAGCTAACGAAAACAGAATGCAGATGAGCAATTCATGTAGAAACCCTATTGAAATGAGATGCACTAAAGTTTTCCACTTGCCCTAACGCTGGAAAACTACCGGATAGCTAACGAGAGGTCTGTACCTCTCGTTGGGGCTGCCCGGCTAAAAAGTTAAATGTAAAAACAAAAAAAGAATCGTGAAGGAGGCAAAAATGCGCGTCTGGAGCGTCCTTTATTGACGCCCAAGGTCGCCGCTGCTCCCTGCTCCCCCTGCATTAATCAAAATGTAAATTTAAAAAAAAAAGGATCGGGAGGGGTCAAAGGCGCTCATCATGAGCGTCCTTTATGGACGGCCTTGGCCCCCCCGCCCCGCCCGAGGTTGCCGCTGCTCCCCGCTTCCCCCCGCTTCCCCCCGCTTCCCAAAAATCAAAACTTTAAGCTGCCCCGGCCCCCCTCCCTTCCTCTCTTCAACTCTCTTCTCCCCAGCTCTGCCTCCCGCCATCCTCCACCCCCGTGCCCCGCCTCCTCCCCTGAGGCCGTCGCCGCCGCTCCCCCCCTCCACTGGGCCCCCCTCCCTCTTACCGGACCTGCACAGCGCCTCTCACCTCTGTGTGAAGGCGCTGCACGGGCAAGAAGAACAGCTGATCGCCTCTTCACGGAGTCTTCGGGCGTCCCTCCTTTCCTCCTGGGCCCGCCCCCATCTGACGTAAGTAACCTACGTAGGTTACTTACGTCAGACGGGGGCGGGCCCAGGATTAAAGGAGGGACGCCCGAAGACTCCGTGAAGAGGCGATCAGCAGTTTTTGCCTGTGCAGCGCCTTCACACAGAGGTGAGAGGCGCTGCGTGGGCCCGGTAAGAGGAAGGGGGGCCCGGTGGAGGGAGGGAATGGCGGCGACGACCTCAGGGGGCAGCGGGGCACAGGGGCGGAGGATGGCGGGAGGCGGAGCTGGGGAGAAGAGAGGAGAAGAGAGGAAGGGAGGAGGGGTGGGGGCAGCTTAAAGTTTTGATTTTTGGGAAGCGGGGAGCAGCGGCGACCTCGGGCGGGGCGGGGGGGCAAGGCCATCCATAAAGGACGCTCCTGATGAGCGCCTTTGCCCCCTCCCGATCCTTTTTTTTTTACATTGTGGATTAATGCCGATAACGTGTGCTTTCTGTGCGCATGTGTTTCCTACTCCACTACGGGGGATTGCACCACATTAGCGAAACTTTCATGCATCTGACTTTTGAATACCGTACCGAACATTTCTGAGGTGTGTTTTTAGTGCATTCTTCGTTTTTTCAAATTCGGTAAGCACTTTTACGTTTTAGATTCTTTTATGTTTGGTTGATGCATCTTGTTCTGAAGCTGAAGATGTGTGCTGCTCCTGAGTTCTTCATTTGCTCCAAGTCCTCTGTCTGCTCCTTTGTACATTGGGAGAGCAGTTTCCAGCACTCAGACAGAACAGGGGGAAAGCGGCCTCTCTAAACCAGATACTGGTGGGTGACATCACTAACTGTATTATTTAAATTTAAATGTGTGCTGCCTCCTGAGTTCGTCACCTGCTCCAAGCATGACTTCGGCGGGAGGGGGGTCCAGAGCCCGAGGTGAGGGGGTACAGTTTAGCCCCCCCAGCCGCCGACCCCCCCCAGCCATTATCAACCCCCCCCCCCCCGTTGCCACCAACCTTGACAACCCCTGCCAACAACCCTCTCGACCCTCCTCCGCCATCGCCTACCTTTGCTGGCGGGGGACCCCAATCCCCGCCAGCCGAGGAGGTCCTCTTCTTCCTGCGAAGGTTTCGTTCTGTTTCTGACGTCCAGACTCAGAAACAGAACAAAGCCTGGCAAGGTTTCATTCTGTTTCTGTGAGTCTGACGTCCTGCACGTACAACATGCAGGACGTCAAAAACAGATCGAAGCCTTCGCGGGAAGAAGAGGACCTCCTCGGCTGGCGGGGATTGGGGTCCCCCGCCAGCAAAGGTAGCCCACGGCGGGAGAGGGTTGGCAGCGGGAGGGGGAGTCGAGAGGGTCGTCGGCAGGGGGGTCCAGGGCCAAATCTACAGGGACCCAGGCCCCCCTGGCCCCACGTAGCTATGCCACTGGCTCTAAGTCCTCTGCTCCTTTGTGCAGTTTCCAGCACTCAGACAGAACAAGGAGAAAGCGGCCTCTTTAAAACAGATACTGGTGGGTGACATCACTAACTGTATTATTTAAATTTAAATGTGTGCTGCTCTTGAGTTCTTCACCTGCTCCAAGTCTGCTGTCTGCTCCTTTGTACATTGGGAGAGCAGTTTCCAGCATTCAGACAGAACAGGGAAAAAGCGGCCTCACTCTAAACCAGACACTGTTGAGTGATATCACTAACTGTATTACTTAAATGTGTGCTGCCTCCTGAGTTCTTCGCCTGCTTTATCTTTATCAAATATCTGTCTTAAATTCATCATATGCAGTAAGTCTACTCCCAGACATTATTTCACACTAGTCTAAAAAATGTTCTTCCAGTTATTCACAGTTCATTGGCTATGTATTACTATTCTATGTCAAATTTTAACTGGTTCTCCCACCATCTCTTTAGAAACCTACTTTAATATCCCAGTCATTATTTCTAACAGGTTTAAAGTTAAAGCAGGAAACCATAACACACAATATGACAAATTCAGTTATTGTAATCAGCTAAATCATACACACAACATCAATCAAATAACACTGATCCTACTCAGAAACAAGACATAACCCTTTCTAAACAAGAAAACATCTTATAAATGTTAAATGCAACACTCATAATTCACTCTCATTTACACCAGTCCCAACAGGATATGTTAAGGTAAGATCTATAATAAACAAAACACAGATCAGAGAATGGCTAGAAGAAGAACAATTAGACCTCCTATTGATTACTGAAAGCTGGTTACATGTGGAAGATGATCCATGTCCCCCAAGTTACAAAATTCTTCACCAAGCTAGAAAAGGGAAAAAAAAGGAGGAGACATTGCCATAATATATAAAAATCATTTTTCAAAGTTGAACTGATATCTCATATTAATTCCCCTACTCTCAAAAGAATTGCTTGTAAAATTAACTGACTGACTATCTGATCCTATCTGCATCATCCTTTTTTGCCGCCCACCAGGGAGGTGGCAATCAACAGAAAACATCTTCACTGAATTTGTATCTAACATATGCATTAAATTTGATAATGTCCTACTAATAGGGGACAACAATTTACACCTAGATAATCAGAATGACAGTAATACAAAAAATGTACTTGTCTTTTTAAATTACTGGCAACTCACACAACCATTCAGCCATACCTCTCACAATAAAGGTCACTTAATTGACCTATTAGCTTATAAATTTGCGAACAGCAACAACTTTCATCTAAGTAACCATACTTGGACTCAAACACCCTGGTCAGATCACAGTAAATTCGAGTTTTCCCTCTATTGGAGGGAAAATGCAAAATCAATGAAAAATAAAAGTACTACGATTCCTCACAAAACTAGAGGAAAAATAAGTACCATAACGTTCTGGTCTAACGTCTTGCATACTCCTGTTCTTCCTCAAGCAGACAATAACAACTTCATGATTAAATGGGATGACCTATGTGAAAATGTCTTAAATAACATAGCTCCCCTCAAATTTACATCCAAACCAACCCAGAAAATTTCACCTTGGTTTGATCAATCTATTCTTCTTTTGAAAAGAAAATGTAGAAAACTGGAAAGAAAATGGGCTAAATCAAATGAAAACAAATTATCTTGGAAAATTGCCATCAAAACATATAAAAATGAGATCAAAATTGCAAAAGCTCAATACTATAGCAAAATAATTGGTGGTAAGTTCCTTAATACCAGTAAACTTTTCAATCTGATAAAAAGCCTATTCACAAAAGAAATATCCACAACCACAGAGTCTCCACCAACAGCAGAGCAACTGGCTACTTTTTTCTTTTTTGATTTATAGAAGTCTTTATTAAACATTGTTGACATTGCACCAAACATACTCAAAACAACTCGTTACATCTTGTTTCGAATTAACCAACCACATCGTCAAGAATTCAACAGAGTACCCCATATGGAGTCAGCAATTCCAATGCTAGCACATTTTGTACTTCCTTTTTTATCCATTTTATTATTTACCATCCCCCCACCCCTCATCTATCCCCCTTCGACCGTGCAACTGCTGTCACGGACATTTAGTCAGGAATGGCAACCACACTTTTTCCCACTTATACAATGTTCTCCTTTTCACCGCCGTCAGTCTTTCCATCTCACATATATATCTCACTTTCGTGATCCAGTCTGTCAGCGAGGGAACCCGTACTGCCTTCCAGTGCTTAGCCAGGTTAATTTGGGCTGCATGCAATGATCCCCTCACCAGCAGCCACTGGTTCATCTGCATTCCACCAGGCCTCCTTCCCAACACAAAGATCAGAGGATGCCATTGCACAGACCGTCCCACCCAATGCTGGAGCCGAGATTGAACACCCCTCCAGTACGCCTGTGCCTTCCGACAGGACCACCATATGTGTCCCATAGTTCCAGTCTCCCCACACTCCCTCCAGCACAGTCTCGACACTGATGGGAGCATATGATGCAACCTGGCAGGTGTAAGATACCATCTATAAAAACTTTTATCGCATTTTCCTGCAATGCAACTGATTTTGCGGACTTCAATAGGCTTTTCTCAAGCTGCTGCCACCCAGCTTCTGTGAGTGTAAAATTTAGTTCTCGCTCCCATTGTTTCCTATGAACTGGAGGGGGTCTGTGACGGACAGTTAAATGGGCATACAGAAAGGATATCATACCACGCACCGTCGTAAAGTCTACACATATGTGCTCCAAGGGGTGTACGTCCCTCTTCATACATTCAACATATTCCGGACCCCTCATATAATGCAGGGTCTGCACATAAGCATAATGATCTTCCCGCCGGAGACTGTAGTCTTCCATTAGGGTCTCAAAAGGTGTCACATTTGTTCCCACATGCAACTGCCCCCACATGTCCAAGCCGTTTTTTGCCCATCTACTAAATATAGTATTTCTCACCCCTGGCTGGAACCCCGGGTTATACGCTGTTGGTGCTAAAGCAGAGACAAGTGGCTGACGCTCCCCAAACATTAGGTCCCAATAATAAAATGTGGTCTGTACGGTGGGTGGGAACTTGTCTATCTGACCTCTTTGACGTGTATCCACCCACATTAAATGTTCCAACCTACGGGAACCCACCATGTTTTGCTCCATATGAACCCATAGCTTATGCTCCTCTCTACGAAACCATTCCACAGCAGCTCGTGACTGTGCAGCACAATAGTACCAATAGAGATTGGGAACTCCCAGCCCTCCCTCCCGTCTACTCCTATATAAAAACGCCCTGGAGAGCCTTGGTCTCTTCTGGTTCTAGATGAACTTAATGATATTGTCCTGCAACCCCGACAAATAAGCCCGGGACATTCGCATTGGAATCACTTGAAACAGGTAAAGAAGGCGTGGCAACACATTCATCTTAATAGTGGCAATCTTTCCCATCCAGGAGAGCCCCAGGGACATCCAACTATCTAAATCTCTTGTTATCTCTCTCTTAAGTCCTGGGTAATTTACATCAAACAATTCAGACAATTTTTTTGGAATCTAGACCCCCAGGTATCTTATATCTCGCTCAGCCCATTTAAAAGCAAAGGATGTCTTCAGCGTATCCATCAACCCCTCTGGGACACCTACCGCCATGCCAACCGATTTGCTAGCATTCAACTTGTAACCAGATATCCTAGCGTATCCCTCTATCTCTCTCATCAAGTTGGGGAGGGAGACCAGTGGCTTCGTCATGTACAAGAGAACATCATCTGCAAATAATGCAATTTTGTGCTCCCTATCTCCTATCTGAACTCCAGTAATGTCCACATTTTCACAAATAGCCTCGGCCAAGGGCTCCATCGCCAATGCAAATAACAAAGGGGACAGTGGACACCCCTGTCTAGTTCCTCTTCCCAACGTGAAGTTCCCCGAGTTCCCACCGTTAATTCTCACGCAGGCTTGGGGAGACGAGTATAAGGCCTGAATCCAGGACCTATAAAACTGGCCAATCCCGACTCGATGTAATACCTTATCTAGATAGCCCCAATGGACCCTGTCGAAGGCCTTTTCCGCGTCTAATCCTAACAACACTACAGGCTTGGCCTTCACCTTTGCACTGTACAGCAAGTTCAACGTTCTACGTATGTTATCCGCTGCTTGCCTTTTGGCTACAAATCCAACCTGATCTGGGTGAATCAGGTCTGGAAGCACCCGTCCCAGACGATTAGCAAGCACCTTCGCCAGTATCTTGACATCAGCATTGAGTATCGAGATAGGGAGATAGGATGCACATTCAACCTTGTCCTTACCCGGTTTTGGGACGACCGCCACCCACGCCTCCATCATGGATTGGGGGAGTTTGGCCCCATCCCTCACAGCATTTATTACCATCGCCAGGTACGGAGCCAGCTCCCCCCCAAATGTCTTGAAAAACTCATTTGTGTATCCGTCTATACCCTGGGACTTGCCATTTGGCAGAGTTTTAGTAACCTGAAGCACTTCGTCCACTCCCACCGGTGCCTCCAAATCCCTCTTCTGCTGCTCGGTGAGCATCAACATGCCTCTGTCTTTCAGATATTTGTCTATCTCCCCAGTCTGTACAGCAGCATCCTCCCTATATAGCGATTCATAATATTGGGCAAATCGCTCCCGAATCTGCTTCGAGGCGTTCAACATGTTTCCTGAATCGTCTTTTATTCTCAGAATTTGCCTATCCACCCTCATTTTCCGCAGCTTGTTAGCCAACAACCTTCCCGGCTTATTAATGCTTTCATAGTATACCTGCTTCATACGTGCATGCACAAACTTCAGGCTCTCCTCATGCATCGCAGCCATCTCCAACCGCACCTTTTGGAGCCTACGATAATCGGCCACAGCGCCAGTGGCCCTATACCTAGACTCCAGCACCCCCAGTCTCTCCAAGCAATTAGACAATCGCTCCTTTCGTACTCTGGCCCTTTGACTTGCCCACTTGATGAAGTGGCCCCTTGCTACTGCCTTGAAGGCATCCCAGACTGTACCTAAGGTGGGGCCTGAATCTACGTAAAGGTCAAAATATTCCTTCAAAATTGGTACAAACCTAGTGACTATGCCTGGGTCGTGTAACAAACAGTTGTTGAGGGACCATCTTCGTTCTCTCACCTCTTCCCTTAGGGATGAAATACTTGCCCAAACCGGTGCATGGTCTGATATAGTGATGTGACCTATAGAGGAGTCACTCCCCCCTCCCAACAAGGATTTATCCACAAACACATAGTCCAGCCTTGAGTAGGAGGAATGCACCTGGGAGTAATATGTATAATCCCTACCTCTCGGGTGTTTCTGTCTCCACACATCGCATAGTCCCAGCCCTTCCACCAAATGTTTCAAGGCTTGGGAGACTCTGTTATCGCTTGTAGTAGGAGGAGAGGACCTATCTCGACTGGGCTGCGTAGTCGCGTTGAAATCTCCTGCCACCAGCACCTTGCCTCTTGCAAATGCCTGCAATTCCCTCTGAAGGCGCTGGTAAAAGCGTTCTTGCCTCTCATTAGGGGCATAGACACATGCTAGTGTGCATTCCTCCTGTTCCAGCATTACATGTACAAAAAGATAGCGCCCCTCTGCTTCCCGCTTCTCATGTAGTACCTGTACCTTAACATCTTTATGAAACATGATTGCTACACCCCTTTTTTTAGCCCCCTTTGTATCAGATGCACAACATACCAGCAGGTATTGCCTTGTGGTCAGGAGCCTTTCATGCCGTCTGCGCAAGTGAGTTTCTTGCAGAAAAACCACCTGTGGGTGCGTTAGGCTTAATTCTCGCCCCAGGGCTTGTCTTTTAAAGGGCGAGTTCAATCCTTTTATGTTATAGGTGAGAAATTTAAGATCTGTCATCCTGACTATTCTTTACACGATACAGTTTAGCTAAGCTACATGGTCGAGTCCCTAAGTCTCCCCTCTCCCCACTGCCTACCTCCCCTACTAACCCCTCCCCCTCCCGCTATTAACCACCCACCAACCAGTGTGTTACCACACTACTTGGGAATATAGAAGAAGAAACCCCACCAGCCAAACAAGCAAATATTATGCAGTCTTATCAATATACTAACAAGTGGCGTACCCCCAACTCAACCCGCCCCGCACCCAACCTCCCACCTTCTTTTACCTTCAACCCCCCAACTGCTCACCGCAAAGTCCAACCCTAGTGAATTGTCTCTTCAGCTCTTTCCAGGCATAAGTCCCTCATTGCTGTGTACTGCACGCTGTGAGGCCCAGCATCGACATCGCCAAAGAATGCATCTTCTCCTCAGGTCTGTGGCGCATTCTTCTTTGTTGTTTTCTCCACTCTTTTACACCTCTGCGTTCGTACTCTCGTGGAGGGAGCCATCACTGTTGGAAGGGCCACTGTCGGTGTTAACCCCGCTGCAAACAAGTGTTTCCACGCCGACTCCACCTTTCTGCAACGGACCCTCTCACCTTGAATCTCGAAACAGATAGCAAACAGGAAGGCCCATCTGTAGGGTATCTTTTCTTTGGCCAGGACCTCAATGACAGGTTTCATGTCTCTCCTCTGATTCAATGTAAACTGAGAGAAGTCTTGATAAATCGAGACACGTGCTCCATTGTATTCCAGCACTGGATTCTGGCGCGCTTGCTGCCATATCTGCTCCTTAATCCCGTAAGCTGTGAATCTGACCACTATATCATGCGGTCTGTTGTCTCTTGGTTTCCCCAGCGCTCTACGGGCTCTGTCAAGGCCCATTGCTCCAGCTTCAAAGCCATCCCCCATGAGCTGTGTGCATATAGCACGCACCACCTCTTGGACGTCTTCCAGGCCTCCGCTCTCTGGGACCCCCCGAAAACGGAGGTTCTGTCTGCACACTCTATTTTCAATATCATCCAAATGGTATTGTAGTTCCTCCACCTGCTCCGCCATTTTAGCCAGTCTCCTGTCCACTGCCTCGTTCTTTTTCGTCTGCTCATCTGCTCTCTCTTCCAAGGCCTCAACCCTACCCCCAAGCTCACAGAGATCGCCACTCAGCGCGTCTACATGCTCTAAGATCTCCTCCTTCGAAGCCAAGATCTCCGCTCGTAGCGCTTCGAAGCATTTCTGCATCTCCGACGGGGTAGCGGTTGTAGAGGCGGAGTCCTCTCGCTGTTCTCTAAGGGCCGCTGAATCTGCACCTGGAGTGTTCCGCGACTTGGGGGATGCAGGCTGTGATAGACCCTTCGTCAGCTGGCACGTGGCTTGGCGCTCGTCCCTTAGCATTCCGCTACTTTTTTTACTCATTTCTGTGAGGGACTTCAAAATCTTCCCTTCAGCTGCTTTTTGCTCAAAAGGGAAAGGCTGAAGACTGCAATTTACGCTGATTTAAGGTGGGAAGGTGCGGAGCTAGTAAATCAGGCGGCCATTCAGCCTCGTGACGTCACTTCTTTCTCTGGCTACTTTTTTCGAGCAAAAAGTAGTTAAAATCAGAGAAGGAGTCCTCAAATTAAAAGTCAACCATCAAGATATTTACAAAAAACAGACACACATTCAGGAATAGCCATCAACAGAATCTGGTCTTCCTTCCAACTACCAACCAATGACACAGTAAAACATTACCTCTTAAAATATTCAAGTTCACAATGCATACTAGGTCCTTGTCCTAGTTACCTTATGAAGGAAGCTCTTAATATATTCATCAATCTGCTTCAGCAGCATATTTCCTTCCTACTATTCCACTGCACTTTCCTTGATAATAAAGGTTTTCTTATCCTAACACCAATACCAAAAAACAATTCAATAACCATAACTGATGTAACAACCTACCTACAGACCAGTAGCCTCCATTCCTTTGATGATAAAGGTGATGGAAGGAATAGTAGCAGCACAAACTATGGACTACCTTTCACATTTCTCCCTACTACACAAATCGCAGTCAGGTTTCAGATCATGATGTAGCACTGAGACTGTCCTTACTACCTTAGTATCAAATCTCAGAATTAGCATAGGGTCTAGAGCTTAATAATGCATTTTGAAATGTCTAGCGCATTCGATGTAGTAGATCATAATATCCTACTAAACATACTAGACAACTTTGGTATATGTGGCACAGTCCACAAATGGTTTCAAGGATTCCTGAAGTCAAGATCTTACAAAGTGAAAATGAAAGGAACCTTATCCTGTCCTTGGTCACCGGACTGTGGCGTCCCTCAGGGTTCTCCATTGTCGCCCATTCTGTTTAATATAATGATGTCACCACTAGGCAACAGACTAGAAACAGCAGGATTCTCATACAGTATATGCTGACGATGTTACCTTATACATAACCTTCAAAAAGAACATTAAAGACATCTTACAAAAGGCAAAACTTGGCTTAAATTTGATGGAAACCTGGGCCTCAGAATCCAAACTAAAGCTAAATAAAGAAAAAACGAAATTCAACCTATTTGTCCAAAACAACAGTTTCACAATTGGCAACACTTCATTCCCCATTGACAATAATCTGAAAATTCTAGGTATAATTATTGACAAACATTTAACATTCGATATTCAAGTTTCCTCAGTAATGCTAAAGAAGAGATTTAATTTACATAGACATCATTTGAAAAGTGCCAGTACAAACAAAGATATCACGCCTGTGGGACAGCACTTTACAAAAGCAGAACACTGTACCAGTGATTTCATGGTAAGGATCCTGAAAGAGAACTTTAAAACAATACAGGAACGTAAGACCTTTGAAGTCAAAATGATTAAATATTTTGACACCCACCAGACAGGACTTAACAAAGATCTGGGTTTACAAGCCCATTACAAAGCATAAAATTGTATTGCTTTGTAAATTGCAGTGCTCTCCTGTCTCCCTCTCACCTATCCACCCCCCTGTTAGACTGTCACTGAAATGCTTTGATGTTTTCACTCATCCCCTCTCTTCATACATATAGACTGTCACTGAAATGCTTTGATGTTTCGCTCATATATACTGTCATCTACCAACATTTGCTTATTTCCGATCTGACAAAGAAGGGCAACCTTTGAAAGCTAATCAAGAAATGTATTAAGTCATGTCCAATAACACGGCTACCACACCTCTCTACTCAGTAATCACAAAATCTTTCAGGTCTGTTTGGAAACTAAAAAGGATCAGACCCTATTTCTCATCAGAAATATTCAGACTATTGCTACAATCATTAACATTATCCCAATTTGATTATTGTAATGCCATATATGCTGGCTGTAAAGAGTACCTGTTGAAAAAAATCCAAACAGCTCAAAACACTGCAGCAAGGTTCATATATAAAATCTCTCGTTTTGAAAGTGCCTCCCCTTTATTCATCAAATTGCACTGGCTTCCCATCAAAGCAAGAATCACCTTCAAATTATGTACCTTTATCTTTCAAATACTAAATGGCACAGTTCCAGACTATATGGTACCATTAATAAACTTACCTCAAAGAAACACTAAATATGAGGCAAGAAACTATCTCAGACCTCACCTCCTAAATTGCAAAAAAGTGATCTACAAAACTGCCCACTCTGCAGACTTCACTTACCTAGGAACCAAATGGTGGAACTCCTTATCATCCAAAATTAGAAATATATACAGGAATATACTAGACTCCGCAAATTCCTCAAATTGTTCCTGTTCAAACAAACTCTCACAAGGAACAACCATATCTCAAACAATTAATTATTACCTGAATTGGTTATTACTCTATTTACCAATAACTTGCTTCATGTACAATTTCTCATTCATAATAGATTTTCTAAATGTTAAAAATCCATAGCTATCCCAGTATGTTTATGATATTGTATTGTAAAATTGGATTCTTACAACAAATTACTTTCTTATGCATTATTCTTTGTTATGTATCCTATACTGTTTATTGTAAGCCACATTGAACTCAAACTTGTTTGGGATAATGTGGAGTATAAATGGCACATAAATAAATAAAATACATAAATAAGAGAGGCAGGACTGGAACAGGCCAGAGTGGAACAAGCAGGACTGGAACCGAAGCTGAAGACAGGCAGGACTGGAAAAAGCCGGACTGGAATAAGCAGGACTGGAACTAAAGCTGAAGATAAGCAGAACTGGGACAAGCAGGGCAGCAACTAAAGCTAAAGACAAAGCAGGGCTGTAGCAGGCAAGACAGAATACAAACAGGGAAGGAACTGGAGCTAAAGACAAGCAGAGCTGAAGCAGAAACAAGATTACAGACCGGAGACTAAGCGGAAGCAGGCTGGAAGTGCAACAAACATAGGTGCCCCATATAAGAGGCTTGGGGAGGCTAAGCCTCCCCAGCCCAGCTGTGACCTTCCCCACCTGCCTCCTCCTCCAAATGTAGCCCCGACTTGAGTCCTGCTGAATTCTGCTGCCGCTGCTTCTGTTGAGCGGCGGCAGGAACAAGCACCGCACTAACTGCTGCCACTGCTTCTCTCCGCAGCCAGCATAAGAACAAAAAGAAGCGCGGGGCCGCAACAGCCTTCAGGCATGCGCTGTCAGCTCTGCCGTCCTCTGCCCCCACTGACATCAATTTCCCATTCCGGGGGCAGAGGACCGGAAGAGCTGACAGTGCATGCCTGAAGGCTGCTGCAGCCCCGCGCTTCTTTTTGTTCTTGTGTCAGTGCTGCTGTAGAGAGGCCCGGAGGGAGAGAACATGGCTGGAAATGGTAAGGAAGTGAGGACGCTGGAGGAGAGAGAGAATGGAAAAGAGCAGGGGAGAGCCAGAGAGATGGGGAGAGAAAGAGGGGCCATGGAAAAGGGAAGGGGAGAGCCAGGGACATGGAAAAGAGCAGGGGAGAGTCAGAGAGAGATGGGGAGAGAAAGAGGGGCCATGGAAAAGAGCAGGGGAGAGCCAGGGACATGGAAAAGAGCAGGGGAGAGTCAGAGAGATGAGGAGAGAAAGAGGGGCCATGGAAAAGGGCAGAGGAGAATCAGAGAGAGATGGGGAGAGAAAGAGGAGACATGGAAAAGACCAGGGGAGAGCCAGAGAGAAGATTCTGGTTGGAAGAGGGGTACAGAGAGAGAGATGAGTGGAAAGATGGGGAGAGAAAGAGGGGACATGGGCAGGAGAGAGAGAGAAGCAGCTGGGGAGAAACTGGGGGAGACCCTAGCTGTCAGAGAAATGCTGAATGAAAGGAGGGAGAAAGAGGGAAATGCTGGAAGGAGGGGGCAGAAAGAGGGAAGATGCTGGATGGAAGGGTAGAGAGGGAAACAGGAAAGACACTGGAAGGATGGTGAGAGAGAGGACATGCTGAATGGAAAAGGGTCGAGAGAGAGAGAATTGTCTAGAAGGAAGGGGAGATAGAGGGAGACAATGGACAGAAGGAGAGGGAGACAATGGACAGAAGGATAGAGAAAGAAAGAAAGAAAGAAAGAAAGAAAGAAAGAAAGAGGGATGACACTGGATGAAAGGGTAGGAGAGAAAGAGGGAAGGTGCTGTACATGGATGGATGGAGGGGAGGGAAGACAGGAAGGAGATGCACATGGATGGAGGGGATGGAAGAGAGGAGAAATCTGGACATGGATGGAGTGGAGGGCAGGGAAGAGAGGAGAAATGCTGGACAGGGATGGAGGGAAGGAAAGACAAAGGAGGGAGATGCACACGGATGGAGGGGAAGGGAGAGAGGAGAAATGCTGGACATGGATGGAGGGGAGGGAAGTAGATGCACATGGATGGAGGGGAGTGAGGAGAAATGCTGGATATATATGGAGGGGAAACTGCTGAATTTAAGAGCTGTATCGGAACACTGAAGGATAGGGACAGGGCTACAGATGGTAGACAGGACGCATAAGGACACAGGAGGATGGTGTACATTGTGAGAGAAAAAATATCAAATAGAAAGAAGACACTGCATAAAACAGAAGACACTGGGACCAAAGCAAATAGAAAAACTAAATGCTCAGACAACAAAGGTGCATCTGTGATATTTTGCATTTAAGTTTTAATTTTTCTAGTATTGTTGCATGCTGAGTCTGACTTCTTGAGGTAATTTTCCAGTTCAGTATTTTGCCTTCATATGAGATGTGTATGAAACTGGCTGAGATCCACAATGGGTCAAGAAAGACTGACAGCTTTATGTTTACTGAACATTGAAAGTGATCTTGTTGGAGATATTAACCATGAGCAGATCATTGACACCTGTGATGTGAAGTCTAGTCGCCGGATGTTACTTCACTAATGGGATCATTTCATTTTGGGATTTTCCATGGATGGAAATAGCAGTGTTTAATAATTGATAACATTTTTGAATAGTATACATTGGTTAATATATGCTTTGAGCAACTGCTTTTTTTCTTTGACATATTATACATATCTAATATCTAAATTTAATATAAGGTATTAATTGTGACTATTTTAATTATTTTTTTTTCTGTGTGTTGTCAGACAATTATGGATGTAAGCCCCACCCCTGGCACCACCCCTAACCCCACCCCCTTTAGCCTCCCCAAACTGTTGGGACACCGACCGCCTATGGCAACAAACACACACAGACAAGAACTCATCTGAAGATCTCTGTTGCAAAGGCAAGGCATAAAAGTTCCCAGGTGCTTATAAGGGCCTTTACTGATAATGTCACAACTAAGAATGAGGCTTGGCAGCAGGAACACCAGAGCGAGGCTTGGCTACAGGAACACCAGAGTAAGGCTGGAATGCTGGAACATCAGAATAGGACTGGAATGATTTCTGGAACATGATTGGGAAACAGGGGAAAAGCAGTCCACAGCGGCCATAGGGCCTGGTCATTGGGAGGAGAGGTGAGTATAGGCCTGGGGCACGGCCGCAACCGTGACACCAATGCTCTGCCTGTCAGGTGTTAATTAGTGCTAATGTCCCAGTAGGTTTCGGAGCCAGCATTGGCTAATCCAGAGCTCTTCTGCAGCCCTTTGGGGAGGATGCAAGCCCAGAGTCTGTGCTCAGTGGTCTGCGGCAGGCACAGATTTGGACATTCATGAAGAGTAGCTTGCCGAGTTGCTGGGAGTCAGAGGTGGAACCAGTGATGCTCTCAGAGGAGGGATCCCTTGGCTTGCCTTCAGACCTCTCTCCACCCCAGGAAAGGAGGAATTCCCCCCAGAGAGCACTCCTTTGCCAGCTTTCTGAGGGAGATGGCTCAGATCATTTAATTTAATTTGGAGGTTGAGGACAAGCCCAGGGCCAAGAAGTTGAACATTCTTGATTATGAAGACCCCGCTCACTGCGTAGCCTATGCCAAAGATGACACTTTGTTCATAGAGTCCAGAATGCCTTCAGCAGCATCAAGCCCAAAAATCTCAGCCAGCTCCCCAGTCTAAGAAGGGGATGAGATTTTGATTGGCTTCAGCAGATTATAGCTACCATAAAAGTGCCCATCCCAGGCGGCCTACCAGTTTGAGTGAGGCTGAATTTTTTCCAAACAAGGTGGCCTCTTTGACTCTCAGACCAGTAGGTACTTCAAATAATCCAGGAGGGTTACACTATTCATTGGTGTCCATCTCTAAATTGCCCACCAAAAGTGTCAAAACTCAGCTCTCAGCATCAGGTAATATTTACATAGAATGCTCTTCCCTTCTAAAGACCCATGAGGTCAATCCTGTTCCACCAGGGGAAAAAGGGAAGGAATTCTCTTCCTTGTCCCCCCAAAGGCAGGAAGATTTTATCCCATCCTAGACCTAAGGTCCTTGATCAAATATCTGGTCAATAAAAAGTTCAAGATGGTCTCCCTAGGCACCCTTCTTTCCATTATTCAGGCATAAGTACATAAGTAATGCCACACTGGGAAAAGACCAAAGGTCCATCGAGCCCAGCATCCTGTCCATGACAGCGGCCAATCCAGGCCAAGGGCACCTGGCAAGCTTCCCAAACGTACAAACATTCTATACATGTTATTCCTGGAATTGTGGATTTTTCCCAAGTCCATTTAGTAGTGGTTTATGGACTTGTCCTTTAGGAAACCGTCTAACCCCTTTTTAAACTCTGCTAAGCTAACTGCCTTCACCACGTTCTCCGACAACGAATTCCAGAGTTTAATTATGCGTTGGGCAAAGAAAAGTTTTTTCCGATTTGTTTTAAATTTACTACACTGTAGTTTCATCGCATGCCCCCTAGTCCTAGTATTTTTGGAAAGCGTGAACAGACGCTTCACATCCACCTATTCCACTCCACTCATTATTTTATATACCTCTATCATGTCTCCCCTCAGCCGTCTCTTCTCCAAGCTGAAAAGCCCTAGCCTAGTCTTTCTTCATAGGGAAGTCGTCCCATCCCCGCTATCATTTTAGTCGCCCTTCGCTGCACCTTTTCCAATTCTACTATATCTTTCTTGAGATGTGACGACCAGAATTGAACACAGTACTCAAGGTGCGGTCGCACCATGGAGCGATACAACGGCATTATAACATCCTCACACCTGTTTTCCATTCCTTTCCTAATAATACCCAACATTCTATTCGCTTTCCTAGCTGCAGCAGCACACTGAGCAGAAGGTTTCAGTGTATTATCGACGACGACACCCAGATCCCTTTCTTGGTCCGTAACTCCTAACGTGGAACCTTGCATGACGTAGCTATAATTTGGGTTCTTTTTTCCCACATGCATCACCTTGCACTTGCTCACATTAAACGTCATCTGCCATTTAGCCGCCCAGTCTCCCAGTCTCGTAAGGTCCTTCTGTAATTTTTCACAATCCTGTCGCGAGTTAACGACTTTGAATAACTTTGTGTCATCAGCAAATTTAATTACCTCGCTAGTTACTCCCATCTCTAAATCATTTATAAATATGTTAAAAGCAGCGGTCCTAGCACAGACCCCTGAGGAACCCCACTAACTACCCTTCTCCATTGTGAATACTGCCCATTTAACCCCACTCTCTGTTTCCTCTCCTTCAACCAGTTTTTAATCCACAATAGGACATGGACATTTCCTCCTATCCCATGACCCTCCAATTTTCTCTGTAGCCTTTCATGAGGTACCTTGTCAAACGCCTTTTGAAAATCCAGATACACTATATCAATCGGCTCCCCTTTGTCCACATGTTTGTTTACTCCTTCAAAGAATTGAAGTAAATTGGTCAGGCAAGATTTCCCCATACAAAAGCCGTACTGATTTGGTCTCAGTAATCCATGTGCTCGGATGTGCTTTGTAATTTTGTTTTTGATTATAGTCTCTACCATTTTCCCCAGCACCGACGTCAGACTCACCGGTCTATAATTTCCCGGATCTCCCCTGGAACCTTTTTTAAAAATTGGCGTTACATTGGCCACCCTCCAATCTTCCGTATCACGCTCGATTTTAAGGATAAATTACATATCACTAACAGTAGCTCTGCAAGCTCATTTTTCAGTTCTATCAGTACTCTAGGATGAATACCATCCGGTCCAGGAGATTTGCTACTCTTCAGTTTGCTGTACTGTCCCATTACGTCCTCCAGGTTTACCGTGAAGTCAGTAAGTTTCTCCGACTCGTCCGCTTGAAATACCATTTCCGACACCGGTATCCCACCCAAATCTTCCTCGGTGAAGACCGAAGCAAAGAATTCATTCAATCTCTCCGCTGCGTCTTTATCTTCCTTGATCACCCCTTTTACCCCTCGGTCATCCAGCGGCCCAACCGATTCTTTTGCCGGCTTCCTGCTTTTAATATACTGAAAAACATTTTTGCTGTGTTTTTTTGCCTCTAATGCTATCTTTTTTTTCATAATCCCTCTTGGCCTTCTTTGCTCTCTGGATTTAAGAATTCTTATAGCCACATCCAGATATTTAAGATCTGCTCACTAACACACAAGATCATATATGGGGAAGCCCCTGAATACATGCTTCATTTAATCGATCTCCCATCTAGGAATGCCCTAGCATCTGCAAGAACCTACCTCAATTTACATTACCCCACCTTCAGGAATATTAAATGCAAGACCCTTTATGCTTCGTCCTTCCCCTACATCAGTCCAAAATCCTGGAATGTCCTGCCAAAACAGCTCAAAGAGCTTGTTGACCATCAACTGTTCAAGAAGTCCTTAAAAACATTCTTATTCGACAAGGCTTATTCCACTGGCTAATCCAATGTTTAACCAGTGCCATCCCATGTTCCTTCCCCTCCTGTCACACTCCGAATCTGTGCCTTCTCTGTATTGTATTGTATCCTCTTGAATTTGTGTAAGCTGCATTATGCCTGCTTATGTGGGAAAATGTGGGGTAAAAATGCGCCTAAATAAATAAATAAAATGTCCTTGTCACAGAGAGTATCTCAGATTTTGAATAGGAAAACACCACTACCAGTATTACATACTGCCCTTTGGTCTCATGTCCACTCCCTGAGTTTTTATTAACTGCCTTGCCATAGTCACAGTGTGCCTATGCAGGCTAGGAATGCACGTGTTTCCCTATTTAGATAATTGGCTGGTTAAGAGCATGTCCAAGGATGGAGCTTAGGAAACAATGCAGAGAAACATTTGGATGTTGGAGCTATTAGAGTTTGTTATAAACTACCCAAAGTCCCACCTCCTTTACTAGAGTTTTTATTTTTGTTACATTTGTACCCCGCGCTTTCCCACTCATGGCAGGCTCAATGCGGCTTACATGGGGCAATGGAGGGTTAAGTGACTTGCCCAGAGTCACAAGGAGCTGCCTATGCCTGAAGTGGGAATTGAACTCAGTTCCCCAGGACCAAAGTCAACCACCCTTACATATCATCTTTGCCATCTGGTGTGAGGGCAAGGCCTTAGATCCTCTTTCTTGCACTTCACAAATACCTTTCTGAGTCTGGCCTCAAGACCAACTCCATAAGGGTTCACCTCAGTGCAATTGGTGCTTACCATCACTGTGTGGCAAGTAAGCTCATCTCTGTACATCTTATGGCCTAGTGGTTAGGGTGGTTGACTTTGGTCCTGGGGAACTGAGTTCAATTCCCACTTCAGGCATAGGCAGCACCTTGTGACTCTGGGCAAGTCACTTAACCCTCCATTGCCTCATGTAAGCCGCATTGAGCCTGCCATGAGTGGGAAAGCGTGGGGTACAAGTGTAACAAAAATAAAAACTCTAGTAAAGGAGGTGGGACTTTGGGTAGTTTATAACAAACAACGAAGATGGCGTTGGACTTTTACCTTAGTTGTTCTGCTAGCATTCTTCCCAATACATCATTCCCATCTAGGCAAAAGTGCACTGCACATCTTGAACTGCAAGAGAGCCTTGGCTTTCTATCTGGAGTGGACTAAAGCCCATAGATGGTCCAACTAGCTTTTTGTTTCTTTTGACCCCCACAAGATGGGGGCAGTCATTGGCAAACGTACTTCATCCAGTTGGCTAGCAGATCGCATCTCCTTTACTTATGCCCAGATTGGACCGACTCCAGAGGGTCATGTCACAGCTTACAGTGACAGAACCGTGGCTGCGTTGGTAGCCCACTTGAGGTCAGCATCCATTGAGGAGATTTGCAAAGCTGCAATGTGGTCTTCAGTCCACACATTCACATCTCACTACTGCCTTGAGCAAGATTCCCGATTCAGCGGTTGGTTTGGTCAAACAGTTCTGAAAATTTGTTTGGGGTCTAGAATCCAACTCCACCCTCCAAGGCCCATTTTTATTCAGTTTCAGGCTGCACCCACACAACAAATTTGTATATATGTTCTAGGTTAATTGATTCCTGGTTGGCTTTGTCTACTGCAAGTCCCTCTTGTCTTATTTGTTGTTTTCTGTTCCAAATTATGTCCTGCTTGTCCTCTGAGAAAGTGAAGTTACTCACCTGTAGCAGGTGTTCTCCCCAGACAGCAGGACACATATTGCTAAATACCCTTCCTTCTCCCTTAGGAGTTGTATTCCTTACGCTTTTCTACTATACTGTGAGTCCTGCGCATTCACATTGGGTAGGAAGGCACCTGTGCATGTGTGGTATGGTGCTGCAAAAGACTTCAAAAGTGCTGGCATGCTGGGTAACATCTCTGCTGAGCTCCATCAGATGGCATCACCATATGTGTCCTGCTGTCCTTGGAGAACAGCTGCTGTAGGTGGGTAACCGCTTTAACTGTTCTGGAGAATCTTCATATAGGGGGAAGATTGGGGATTTACATAAACTGCTGGCTCAGAGTAACTAAGGTGTTCAGTATTATATAAAATTGATACAGAAAACCATCTATTGGAAATCCCTCCAGATTGCTCACTGAGAGGTTCAGGGTTCACCTCTCAGCATCAGGAACTACTAATCAAGGAGCTCTTCTTCTTCTTAGAAGGCAAGATGATTAACCTCATTCCACTGCAGGAATGAGAGTGGGGATTTTATTCAAAGTATTTCCTGATCCTAGAGAAAAATTGAAGACTTTGTCCCATTCCAGACATTATGACCTTGAAAATGTTCCTAGTAAGGGAGAAGTTGCAGATGGTTTCCCTAAGCATCATAGTTTGTTTCGCTCCCAAGAAAAAAGGAGGCTGGCTTTACTCCTTGGATTTAAAGGATGCTTATACTGTTTAACAGCTGGCTAATCAAGGGCACATCTCAGGAAGGTGCCATAGTAGTATCTGTGATCAAAATTGTCCGTATTGGAATTGTTAGGAATTGTGATAAATTACTTTAAGTCCTATTGGAGCCCATTCTCCAAATTGGAATTCAGAGGAGCTATGCTAGATATGACTCAGATGAAAGCCTTTCTTGGTGCTTCATCTGAGATCAGTTTCTGTGGAAGGTATGGTAAGGCTCAGATGTGAAGTTCTGTCTACATGTTTACATCATTTTAACGTTTGGATAAGTGTAGTTTTGGTCAATTTGTCTAGCAAGGGTTCATTTTTAAAATTACTTCTGGGTTACCTTTGTTTAAAAAAAAGAAATGTTAAAATTGATGTTTCTAA